>NC_090163.1:5000-230000 GCF_017916325.1 Leishmania martiniquensis
AGGTAGGGTGTCGGTGCGACTCGTATGGCGAGGAGAGCGTCAACGCGGCGCCAGCGTACACCCCGCCCGGCCCTCCTGCTTCGTACGGATGCGACACGCCCAAGGCACGCCATGGTGGCCGGCAGCAGTCGGCGATCCACAGGAGGGGCGCGGCTGTGAGGCGACCCCCCTTGGGGCGGCCCGGTAGCGCCCGAGGCGGGGTGGTGCTCAGGTGATGGGACCGCTGCATTGCTGTAACGCGTGCCTGCGGCTGCGTCGCACCACGGCACGGGCCAGTTGCAGGACGGCGCGGAGTGCAGCACCGCTTCTCTGTTCTATGGAAGGCATCAGACACGCCGAAGAGCAAATTAGAAAAAAGGCACAGAAAAAAACTCCACGCATATGTGTGTAGAGGGTGCGATGTAAGAGCCGCGAGAAAAGAAGAAAAAGAGAGCACAAACAGATTGTTAATAATGGGTGAGAGGGAAGTGAGGCGAAGAAAACAAAAGAAACACAAAAAAGCATCTGAGTTTGAATAGAAGTGCGCCGTTATAGCTCTGCCATTTTCTGTGCAGCACAGTCGAACAGCCTGGAGCGGCTTTGCATTCACAACGGCCCGCACGCACGTCTAGGACACTCGGCGGGGTGCGTAGAGGAGGAACGTTTCACACGGCCCGTTCAGCAAACCGCTAGCGCGGCTGCGCGGGAAAGCAAGCCAAGAAAAGAGAAAACCTGAAAAGATAGTGCCCCAACAATTAGGATACGTATAGGGAGGCCAAAGAGTTGCTGCTCGATTTGGCTGTGCGGCGCATCTAGTCGACTGGACGAAACCGATGGCTGAATGGGGAAAGGAAGAAATACGAAAGATCAGAATAAAGAAGCGGCCGACTACTCCGGTGGGCCGGCCAGGCGAAGGGAACGGTGAAAGGGGCAAGGAAAAAGCCTCGCATACGCACGAGACACCCTCGATGCGAGGGCAGCAGTTGCCGCTGCCCACAAATCTGCTCCACCGCGAACCTAACAAACGGTGGTCGCTTTACGCACCCTCCATGTACGCAGGGGATGGCCCCCTCCCCGAGAGTGAAAAGGGGCGAGCGGCAGAAGCCTCTTTGGCATCCACGCGCGTCTGTGCAACGCGGACCGTGTCGGGAAAGTTGGTCGCACGAGATTACCTCGACGCGACTGGCACTCATTTCCGCGCACACGCACGCAGGCAGCCTTCTTGTCATTCTGGCTTGATGCGGCGCAGCTCCGCTGCGGCGGCGACCATGTTGTGCAGCGCCGCGCGGCACTCGTCCCAAGTGCGCGTCTTCAGGCCGCAGTCCGGGTTCACCCACAGCTGCCGGACAGGGAGGTGCTCTGCTGCCTTCCGCAGCAGGTCAACAATCGACTGGGTGGTGGGGATGTTGGGGCTGTGGATGTCGTACACACCCGGGCCGACGCTGTTGGGGTAGGTGAAGTCGGTGAAGGATTTGAGCGGCTCCATGTCTGAGCGCGAGGCCTCGATCGAGATGACGTCGGCATCCATGGCCGCGATCGTCTTGATGACGTCGTTCACCTCGGCGTAGCACATGTGTGTGTGGATCTGTGTTTGCGGGGCAACCCCCGACGTGCTCACGCGGAAGGAGCGCGAGGCCCAGTCCAGGTACTCCTCCCACTTGCTCCGCTGCAGCGGCAGCCCTTCGCGCAGCCCCGGCTCGTCCACCTGGATCACCTGGATACCGGCGCGCGCGAGGTCGCAGACCTCGTCGCGGATGGCGAGCGCCAGCTGCTCCGCTACGCTCTGCCGCGACAAGTCCTCGCGGACAAACGACCAGCAGAGAATGGTGACGGGGCCAGTGAGCATACCCTTCACGGGCCGCTGCGTCAGGGACTGCGCGTAGGCGGCCCAGGAGACCGTCATCGGGCGTGGCCGCCACACATCGCCGACGATGATGGGCGGCTTCACGCAGCGCGAGCCGTAGCTCTGCACCCAGCCGTTCTGGGTGAAGGCGAATCCCTCCAGCAGCTCGCCAAAGTACTCCACCATGTCGTTGCGCTCCGCCTCGCCGTGAACGAGGACGTCGAGAGCGATCTCCTCCTGCTGCCTGATGGCGTACGCGATGTGCTCCTTCAGTTGTGCCTCGTACGTTTGCTTGTCTGTGCGGCCCTTTTTGTGCGCCAGACGCTGCGCGCGCACTTCGGCCGTCTGTGGGAAGGAGCCGATCGTTGTGGTTGGCCACAGGGGCAGCTTCAGCGTCTCCTGCTGCACGAGCCAGCGCTGCGGGAAGGGGTCAGAGCGACGGGCGTCGGTGGCTGTCAGGCCCGCCACGCGGTCACGCACCTCCCTGCGGACTACTCGCTCCGTATGCTGCCGCGCCAGGAGAGGCACGCTGTACTCCGCCACGGTGGCCTCGCTGGCGGTGGCAACGGCGTCCGCCAGCAACTTCAGCTCACCGCACTTCTGCAGCGCAAAGGCAAGCCACTCCTTCACCTCCGCCTCGAGCGCCGTCTCGCATTCTAGGTTGATCGGGGAGTGCAGCAGCGAGCACGACGTACCGATCCACACCGCACGCCCAGGCGACTGTGTCCGCAGGGAAGCAAGCACCTGGTAGGCGGCCTGCAGGTCTGAGCGCCACACATTCCGGCCGTTCACGACGCCGGCTGAGAGAACCCAGTCCGCTGGCAACACACGCTCTACGTCGAGAGCCGACGCCGCCTGCACGCTCAGGTCGATGTGAAGCCCATTCACCGGCAAGGAGATGATAAGTGGCAGGTGATGTGACACGTCCTCAAAGTAGGTGGTAAGCAGCAGCTTCACCTCATGGCCGATCACGGCGCGCAGATCGCGGTACGTCTCCTCGTAAGCAGCCCTCCAGCTTGGCTCCAGCTCCAGCACCAGCGCCGGCTCGTCGATCTGCACCCACTTCACGCCCAAAGCCGCGAGACGCTTGAAAATCTCCGCGTACACCGGCACGAGCTTCGGAAGGAGAGAGGCGCGATCGAACGGCTTCTCGCCCTTGACCTTGCCCAGGTACACGTACGTCACAGGGCCCAGCAGCACCGGCTTCAGTCGCTCGGCGCCGAAGAGCGCTTTAGCCTCCTCCACCTCCTCGAAGAGCTGCATCCAAGAAAGACTGAACGCCGCCGAGGCGCTCGCGAACTCTGGCACAATGTAGTGGTAGTTGGTGTTGAACCATTTCGTCATCTCAGAGGCCGCAGCGGGGGCGCCGGTCGGCGCGCGACCGCGCGCGACGCGGAAGAGCGTGTCAAGATCCGCAGCGGCGCCGTCACCTGCGCGGTGACGCAGCGGTACATTGCCAAGCATCAGGCTGGTCGTGAGCACATGATCGTACCACGCAAAGTCACCAACAGGGAGAAGGTCCACGCCCCTCTCGCTTTGCTGCCGCAGGTGCCGCTTACGGAGATCGCTCCCGACCTGGCGCAGCGCCGCCTCCGTCATGTCACCTCGCCAGTAGGACTCGAGCGCCTTCTTCAGCTCCCGCTCCTCCCCCACGCGCGGGAAGCCTAGCGTGTGCGTCGTTACCAGAGAAGGCATTGTGCCGGATGAGCGATAGAGAGGCGAACCGAAGAGTTTGTGATAGAACTGTGCCAATGATGTCGAAGAAAAGGACGGAGAAAAAGAGCGCGGATAACAGGAGAGGACACGCGTCAGGGGAGACTCGGAGCAGGGTGAAAATGGAGCGCCACTCTTGACCACATCTGTCGCAGCTCATGCGTGACGAAAGCTGTGGCGAGTCATGAGATCCACCTGAGAGCAGCACAGCCAGCCCTCAGTGAAGAATCTTCCGGCTGTGAGCTAGCCTCTTTGACGAAAAGATGAGCGAGCGGCGAGGCATGCCACCTGTATGTGCCGCACACTGCATGCTACTGGGACGCATATGGCTGAGAGTATCCACCATACTCGGCCTCTCTCTCTCTCCCTCCGTTGGTATCAGCATACATCCACTACGACTGTGCTGGATCACCCAACGTGTGACTGGCACGCCCGACACCGTGAAAGAAGCGTCGAGTACGGAGTGACTTTTGCTGCCGCATAACGTGCCGTCACGTAAGAGGATACCTGGAGAATGTGCGAAGGAGCAGCTGTGCTCTCTAGCCATGGGACTCACTCTTCTGAGCAGCTAACGTTTCGCTTTCGGAGTCTCTTTATGCGTGCGCGTGTGCGTGCCTGAATGAAAAAGTCAGGGAAAAGGGATAGTTGCAGCTGGAAGAAGGTACTCCTGACAGCACAGTTCATCTGCTTTTTTCTCGGAACTGCTAAACTGGCGGAAAATAACAATAATAGTGGCACAAACGAAGAGACGTTTCAGAGGACGAAAGGAGACAAGGGGAAAGGTAAAAATATTTGGTAATAAGCTTGGCGACCCTTCTGCTGAAGGAAAAAGGCATTTGGCATCAATAACCTTCGGTTCACGGTAGTTCGCAACGAGAGCCACAGTGTTTTGATGAAAAGAAGTGAACCTGTAGAAATAATGGTTGTAGTCAAGTCAGAAATAATGCAAAAAGGAGGAAGCTGAGGGGGAAAAAAGACAGAACCATGGCAGTAGATAGTTCCCCTACACAGTATACCCCACGTAAAAAGCAGTAGAGGGTACCAACGCTGGCTTTCGTTGACAAGGTTCTCTCACCATGTCAAAGTATGTCAGTACAATGTGAAATGCACATCAGAAACAAGCAGCGGAGTACAGAGAACATGCGGAAACAGGCAGGCGTTACCGCTTTCAGGTTTGATGGGGACACTCCACGCGCGAGAAAACATGCAGCTGAAAATAGCGTTGTCGCGTAAATGGTTTGTAGACTTTCGGCAGTGGTACATTTAGTTTTTTTTTTTCGAAACACAGATAAAGCTGTCAGTGTGAGCGATGTCGGAGGGAGTGCTTAGGTACGCAGTACCGTGTAGTCATCCCCTTCATTGCGTGGGGGAAAGCAGAATAGACGACACGCGTTTCACATAGTCATCTATGGGAACAATGTTGCCTCCGTCCATAAGAGTAAATAAGGTTTGCTGTTGGAAAGTCAGTGGCACAACAACTCGGTTATTCACGCACCAATATAAGTAAAGGGGAGAAAAACGAGGCAAACGCGACAGGAAAAGCATTTTGGGGTTTTGTTTATGGCTAATCAATCGCAGATTACATAGAAAGAACTTGCCTACACAAGCAGAACGGATGCGTTAGCTGCAGCAAGGCTCAAGAGCTAGGCCAGTCAACACTGATTGGCCTTGTGTGCCCCTGATCAGTTCTACCCTATGCAGTACAGGCTACGCGCGCCGTGGCACCCTGTGGACCTGCGAAAAGGAAAGGCAAAGAGCAAATGGTAGGGTGTAGATTCATCGTCGTGTTGGTAAGGGAGAACTATGCATAAGTAGCGGGTTCTACCTTCATCATGGTCTCAAGAGTGCTCTCCTCGGCGCTCGCCATGCCTTTTTGTAGGAAAAAAAAGAGCAGTTGCCGACTGTCTTGCAAAGCGCGAGGAGGCCGGACTCAGCAGGGCCGGGAGAAAGCAATAAACCTCAATAATGCTGGAGATGAGTCAGACGCTCTCGTGTTGTACACGTGATGGAGCAATTCAAAGCAACGAGTCTGGCTTATGTTGTTGCTGGAATGATAAAGAAGACGTACAAGAACATGCCGAGAAGAGCGCCAATGAATGGCATCAATGTGGGTATCCAGAAGTAGTAGTTGTAGAGTGTGAAAGGCTCCGGGCCCCACAGCATGGCTGTGAACATGCGAGGTCCGAGATCGCGTGTGGGATTGAGGGCAAAGCCAGAGTTGACGCCTGTCGTTAGGCCAATGATGAATAGCAGCAACCCTACAGCGAGGGGTTTGTAGTTGACGGCCGGAGTCATGCGGCTGTCGGTGACGGCAAGAATACCCATCATGAGCGCCATGGTGTTGAACACCTCGCTCCACACGGCGTACCCATTCGGAACGTTAGGGTACGTGACGAAGATGCCGCTAAACTTCGAGGCCATCGTTTCATTGCGAAGTAGACTCGCGTGACCCTCGTCAAAGTGACTCTTAAAGAGTCCGTAGACGTTAACCGCGCCTAAAAAGGAGCCGAGAAGCTGGGCTAGAATGTATCCAGGTGCCCTCCTCCATGGAAAGGCACCAAAGACACAGTTCGCTAGGGTCACAGCCGGGTTCAAGTGGCCACCGGACACCGCCATGCTGATGTAGAGAGCGATGGCGAGTCCGAGCCCCCAGCCAAAAGTGACCGCAAGAAAAGTCACGTTTGTCTGGTAGCTGGCTGTGGCGCCTGTGTGAAAGAGCGTCGTCGCGTTGACGCCGGTGCCGAAGGAGAGAAGGAAAAATGATCCGAAGAACTCGGCCGCATACGCACGCAGCCACCATCGGTATTTGTATAGGGGCCACATGTCCTGCGATGTGAAGTCGCGTTTCTCCTCTTCGAGTTGGTGCGGATGGTCCTCATCCACGTCTTGTCCCATGGGCACGGCATGAGGGTCTTCCTTCTGCAGGTAAAGCTGAATCTCTGCTTCATGTGGCTGCGACATCTGTGTGGGGGATCTAGCGTACGCCGCTCAGTGATGCTGGTGCTGCCTGATGGTGTCTTGATAAAGAAGTGCAGGTGTTGCTGGTGCCGTCAGCTGAACCTGTGGCGAAGAAAAAAATTAGTAAGGTCAGGAGAAGGAAGGAAGGAAGAGGATTGTGGAGGGAAAAGCTTAATTCATGGAAGAGCATACTTCTGAAAGGCTTGTAGCTGGTGAGAGGCACGGCGATGAACTGTATGGAGGGAGATATGCACGGACTTGTGGCTGACTCGCCTGTTTTTTTTTTTAATGCTGATGGGTTTTGAAGTTTGCTTTTCGTAAGCTTCGCACAAGCAGTGGGTAGGGCACGTGCGAGCCCTGTGATCCCTACGTTCTTCTTTTGCCAAAGGTAAGATGTGTGGCTGCAGTTGAAAAGGGAGTGGGGCTGGGTGACGTATATTGTGACTCTTTGTCTTTGGCTCGGGCGCCACCGCGGGTAAGCGCCTATAGTTCGTTGGGGACCCCAGAGGGGGCAGCGCTCGCGGCATGTGTCGAATTTCGAAAAGAAAACTTGATGTTTTTCTGATCGCGCCCCCGCCCACTTCTTCTGCCTCTACTCTCATCCGGGGGGGGGAGAGCAGTAGGACGTGAACGAGCAATTACCTTGGGGTCTGGAGCAACACCTGGTATTCAGCGGGAAAGCAAGTGCCTGAAGAAAAGCAGAAATGGCATGCTAGGCGTTATTGAGCCCTTCTCTTCAAATGCCGGCGCCTTTCCTTTGCGGTGGATGGGTGGTGAGCGGTGCTAGCACTTTCTCGGGGTCCGTTGGTGCCGCTGCTCTCTTTGAACTCATGTGAAACCACGGACTGTCGAGGAGCTCAGATGACTTCTGCCTCTCTTCGAAACGTCTCAGAAAGGTGCTGCGAGGCTGTAGAAGAGAATTGCTTCCCATTTTGTTAGTGCTCTGTGGATCGTGCCGTCTGTGAACGCAGAATGAAGCACACTGCGCTTGCCAAAATTCACCTTTCATGTTTGCTCCACACAAGTTGGTTTTATTGCTTCCTCTCGTAGAAGGTCACGCCATTCGTCCCTGCTGACGCTCAAGTGTCGTATGCACGGAGTGTAGGTCGCTGAAAGCCTGGGTATGTGGGATCGCTTCCTCTGATTAGCGGTCACTGATGGAGCCAATCTTAGCCAGTCGCTTGTCGCATCCTAGCGCCTATTGCGGATCCCAGGTTAATTCAATGCCGCTTCGTGAAGAGGTAAAGTTTTCCTCTTCTTATTGCCACTATGTTCTCTTTCTTTTTTCTTTCGGGAATCTGTGCTCGCTAATGCAGCTCTTCTTTCTTCTCTCGACTGCTAGCATACCTCTGTGCGCATAAGTATCTGTGCAGAATGCCTATCGGCTCAGCTCACATTGACGCAGACTTTCAGCGTAGCGTTTAGAATGGTGAAATGCGCCGTTTAGCTACGAGCGTGCTTTGCTCGAACTATGATCGATGGCTAACACTGCGACCGGAGGCGACCGTCGACGCGGTTCGCTTTCCTCTTGGCTACGTACCTGTGGATGGTAGCGAGTCGATCGATTCAGTGTATGCACTACTAAAGCAAGGCCATTTCGTTGCTCCACTTAACCGAATCGAGGCAATCCACAAGGTAAGTGTGGGCGCGCGGGCATTGTGTAGGTCAGAGTATCCAGTTGTGGCAGTGCAAGATGTGCTGATGCTGCATCTAAGAGAGAAAGAAATTCTAGGTCGTGTTCTCATCCGTCGGGATTTCTGGACGCTGGATGACTTCAACGACGCCGAGCTGAATCAGAGTTTTGGGGTACAAAATTTGTACTTTGACAATTACAAGTGGTCTCAAGTGTTGTGGCGGCGCTTCCAGGCTTTTGTGGAGGAGTATTTTCCGGTAGCGGAGCATACGCACCTGCTGTATAGCGAATATGTGCAGCTCATTCGCAGCTTCTCCTCCTTCGAACAGGGCACCTTGGTGAGACCGTCGTTGCCCAAGACTATGAGGTTGCACGCACCCTATGGTGCTTTGATGCCGAGTAAGTTCACTCAGGAGCCGATTTTGCTTCTGAAAAATTGGCTGCTAAATTTCCGCGGTCCTCTTATGCTGCACCGAGCACTTGTTCTTAATGCAGGCTCAGGTGTGTTGGCGTTCGCGACGAAACTCTGTCACGTACCGATGGTGCGGGGAGTGGACCCTCGCCCTCGTTTCATCGAGGCATGCCGGAAGAATGCAGCTCGCTCAGCAAAGCTAGCAAATGTGAGCTTTCAAGTAGCAGAAATGTTCCCAGAAGTCCGAAAGGTGGAGAGGGATGGCCCCCGAAAGGGGAAATATGATCTGGTCATTTTTTACCCTGATGAGGAGATTGTGTCGGCGCTGTGGGATGGCGAGGAGGACCTGTTCGCGCCAACAGCGCAGGGCTATGCTGGGAAGCTCGAAGAGTTTTTCGAAAACGTCACGCCGCATCTGACAGAAAATGGGGTGATTGCTGTGTGTTGTACAAATGTACATGCACTACTCTACCCAGATGCGCCGAACCCTATTGAGTATGAGGTAAAGATCAATCGGCGCTTTGTCATCCTCGATTATTACGATGCCCCAGCACGGTACTCGGGAAATGTTCGAACGAGATTCGGGGAGCCGGCAGTCGAATGCCATCCAGAGCTAAAGAGGAAACTTCGCTCGGAGTTGTGGATCTTGCACAAGACCGAGTCCATCAATCACTTTGGGTTCATTCACGGCATTCCTGGAGCCAAGCCGCCAAACGTGGATAAGTGGCGTACGAAAAGCATGGGGCTGGAGCGGCGGAAGGCGCTTAAGGATCACGTGCGCTTGATGGGCGGCAACTGGGGCGACTACAAAGGCCGCCTACTCAGAATGCTCCAGGAGCAAACGGATGAGCCGGAGGACGATGTGGCGGAGTGCTTGCGCATGACTTTGGATCCCACTTACCCAAATGTTCTTGCTGAACGCGCGCGGAAGTCTGTTGAAGCGGGGGAAAAGGCAAAAGCCGATTTTCACCGCTCTGTGGCGCTTGAATATCGTGATTGTTCTCCCAGAGAGGCTTTTCGGCGGAAAATCTCTGAGTTCTGACTCTGCAATTCATAAGAGAAGGCAGAGCTGTTACGTGCTACAGATACACACACACACATACATACACACACACACACACACACACACACACACACATATATATATATATATATATATATATATGCGTCAGTGCGCGCATAAAACTACTAGTGCTTTTTTGTTTTATGAAAGAGACTAAAGCTGTCGGGTCGAGAGAACGGAAAGTCGTTTATCTAGGTCTCGGGTGGAGGCTAAGGAGGTATTTCATCGTGATCTTTTCGTCCACCTCGACGCTACTGTCATACCCTGCTTCTTTGTTTTGGCAGCTTTATGCGAGTGATCAGGGGATCATATAGACTCCTCTCGTGCCATGCAGTTCCTCCTATCGCTGCTACCATGTACCTTCTCCTTCTACCTCATTTCTGTTGTTTTCGGATCTCCTATTTCTCTTATAAAAGTCGCTGGCTTTCGATTGATGTAGTATCTTTTTTTCCTTTACGCGTTGCAAGCTACACGGAAGGTGGTGCCCCCGTAGATCACTATCAGTGAAGACAGGAGACTGCACAATAGAGTGCATTGTACGGCGCATATTAGGGTGCACTTTGGGGGCGTGTCTGTATTCCCTATAACGGTGCTTTCGCAGGAGGCACGTTGCTGCGAAGTTGCACGTTTTTGCTCAAAGGAATGGATGTTGTCGAGGAGTTTTTGCGCCTTCGCCGGGAAGGTAAGGGAGAAGAGGCCTATGCGCTTTTAGCGCCAGGGGCATCTATGGGGTGCCCTTGGGGCGGGATGCACCACGGCCGGCGCATCTACGATCTTTTGAGGGATGAGCGGCGATTCGCCAAGAGGGGATATCTCGACTCTGTGGCAATCGAGAAGATCGATGAAGGTACATACCAGCGGAAGTTTCAGTGGGATAGGGGTATGGCTGAGTTTGGCAACAGTGGCTATCGCTTTCTCGGTGTACTTCCGATGTGGCGGGAGCTGTACTTTGTTCGGGATGGGAAGATCAGCTTAGTCACTTCCGATAAGCTGCTGAAGAAGCGTTCAGTGCTTCATGCACTTTTCGGCATTGGTAGTGGATAAGAGAGAGAGGGTGGCTGGAAATATATGGTGTTGAGCGAACGTGTCTTTTCTATGCTGGTGCCATGTAGCTAAGCAGATAGCGCGCATACGCTTGGTGTTTTTTCTTCTATTTCAGCATGCCCGTATCCCCAGACGATGCCACCGTTGCGATGCTACTGCCATTGTTGATTTCTGCTGTAGACCAGCTGTGTATAGGTATTCCGAAGAACTGAAGCGAAAAAAGAGAACCATAACCCCTGATGAGGCAATCTTCTAAGCACTGCGACACTGCTTGGTGCATTATCATTTCGTTGATTTGCTTCATGAGTGAAAGCGTGCGATTCTCGTTGTTTGGTGTCGCTGCTGTGGTTGGTCGATTTCGTAACCAGCAGGGCTATGTTCCTCTAGCGCTGATGGAGAAGCCCATGTGTGCTAGTGCTGCTTCATTCATAGCATCAAGCAAGTACTCGCTGACCTTTGTCTCTTGCAACGTCTTTTTTGCTTGTTTGGTAGTTTCTCGGCGGATGGACTAGCCTTCTTGATGGACTAGGGATGAAGCGCAGTCGGCACGTGACGCATCAAGAAGAGGTCATGGAGGCCCTGAAGGATGGTGTACGGGCGTTAAGTATTTCGAGCATCCTTTCCACAAAGGATCTTGTTTGCAGGGAAGACCATGCACTCGCAATCCAGGAGTTTTTGGAGGACGACAAGCAGCACACGATGCAGATCTTCGGAATGCCTGGCACAGGCAAGACGGCGACCGTTAACTTCGCGTTGACACAACTGGCGTTGCAGCGTGGCTCGAAAGCGACAGCGGTTTTCCTCAATGGGTTTGTTGTTCAAAAGAGCTCTGACATCTACTACACTCTTTATCAGCATTTGACAAAGGCGAGGCTGGGAGTGGTGGAGCCGTGCCCCGTGACGCAGTGTGCATCTAGCATCGAAAAGCGCTTCCGGCATGGGTGGGGTGGCAAGCCACCCTCTTTGTGTGTCATAGTGGTGGATGAGGTTGATAAAATTCTGGAAAAACACGCTAAGGGGCTCTTCAAGTTAGTCGACTGGCTCACTTTGCCGTATGCCAGGTGCAAACTCATAACGATCTCCAACAGTATGGATCTTCAACTCGATGCGAAAACGAAAAGTCGCCTCGGCGCCATTAATCAGCTCGTGTTCTCATCGTATGGCACACAGGAGCTGCGCGAAATTCTCTTGCACCGTGTTGGCGCGATCGAGCCGAAGCTCTTCTCGGATCAGGCGATGAATCAGCTTTGCATACAAACAGCCTCACACTTTGGCGATGTGCGGCGACTGTTGCAGTCCGCGTCCGCTGCCATTTGTAGTGTCTTGATGCGGATCCAGGATGGGCCATTTGCTGTTACGTCTGCGGATGGGATAATCACGCTACGGGAGATTCACGGTGTCGTCCGGCAGATTTTTCATGACCGATTTGTTGAGTTCATCACGACGATGCGAAAGCCTGTCCTTTTCATCACTGTGGCGGTGCTCGGGAAGGAGACGGAGGAACTCATGAGGAAAGGTGAGGTGGACTGTCGGCTACCGCTGGAGCGCCTTCTGGCCATCACACAGCAGGCACAGCGGAGGTGCATGGATGTCTCACGGCCGATTTCTCGGGTGGGGTTCTTGGAGGAAGTTGAGTTACTCCGTCAGGTTTCTTTGATAGAGGTTTGCGCGGGTGAGGATTGCTTACCGATTCACACTGCCGATGAGCTACTGGACGCAGGGGAAGACGCTACTGTCCTGCTGCTCCAGCCGTATCAAATGGTCGTAGATTCGTGCCGCCTTCACGATGTGTTTGGCGCCACCTACGGTGCGGCACTGAACTTGTGACATAGGACTCAATCATACTTTTGTTAACTGTTCACTGCTACCATTCTGTTGTTTGTGATTTATGCTGCTGAGCCGAGGTCGCGCACATGGGCTGCGCAATGTCAAAATGAGTAAAATCTGGTGAAGTGGGGAATGGTTTTCGCGTGTCTACTTTGTGCTTCACAGTTATCAGAAAAGAATACTGGCGCGCACAGAGATAAAAGCGCCAAAAGGCGGTGTTGTGCTGGTCTGCGCAGTGCCGTATGTCGTTGCTGCACGTCGCCGAGAAGGCATCTTCCATGCGAAGCAGCGTAGGAAGCTTACTCAGGATGATATGGGTACTTCTTTCTGCTCATGAGCCCCTCATTTTTGTTTCTCTCGATACCAGTTGTTCTCGTCCCGGCTCTTTTTATTTTTCATTTTTCGGTGGTGTGTGAACCCCGAAAGAAATCTGTGCTGATGCCGCTTTCACAAAAAGGACCCGTATCCGGGTTCGCGGCTGCGGCGAAGGTCCTTTTCGACTCCGCCCAGCGTGTCGGCGCAGTCGAGCCACTGGAGCATAGCACCAAGCAGTACGCACAGCAGCTGAAGAAGATCCAGTCTCATAGCAAAAAGCGAGGAGGCTCACTAGGCGGTGTTTCGTACAAGGTGGCAGAGTTTTTGGCGGCGCAGCGACCACCTGCTCCTCAGCAACCTCGATCTGGGCCGCCTAAAGAGCGGACAATCGCGAAACGAGTGCCTCTGATCGAAATTCCTCCTCTCCCAGCAAACGCGCCTGCAACGAGAACTCTTGCCACGGAGAGGGAAAGCCGCGCACCGCTGGTTTCTCCTCCGAGCTTGAGCTCCTTGCTTGCCCCCCAAACGGATCCTCTGAAGGTAGCAGTGCTAGCACCCCCGATACCGCTTTCGCCTGCCACAACAGAGGCAGCAACGCCGGCTTCGCGTTCAGTGGAGGAGGTGTTCATCACCGAAGACAAGCCCCTTTTCGAGGTCCGCCAGCAGGTGGAGCCGCAACCGCTACCGGAGGCCGTTATTCAGCCAGCTTTGGCCTCTGCAACACCGCAGGAGCCGTTGACGCCTCTCCGTAAAATGAAGCCAGTGATAAGCATCCCTATTGCCGCAGTGGAAACGGCGCTGGATGTAGGGGTTGGCAGCGCGGCGCCTGACGTCCCGGCGGCGGCGACGTCGGTCGCAGGGCTCTCGGTGGATGTTTGGGAGCAGCAGCGTGAGCGGGAGCTCGAGCGACTGCAGAAGAAGCAGGAGGAAGAAGAGCAGCGGCGCCTCACGCTTTTGCGCGAGCAGGAGCACCAAACGCTTGGCAAGGAGTGGGCGGAGCGCCGCACTTACAAAGCTGTGTTTGAGGCAGAGCCTACTTTGGGCAGCAACCTCTTGCGCCAGCTATTCGCTGCAGATTCGGCTGCCGCATCTCTGTCGACATTTCAGAAGATGATTGAGGCCGGCGCGCGGACTTCCGCGCTGTTGCCTGCTGGCCTAGCTTCTGTAGCCTTTAGCATTCGCGCAGCGCCGCCTGCCGAGCGGCTGCACCTCAAGCGTGCTCTTCTCGACTGCGTCGAGAAGGCGAAGCTTCCTGAACAATTGAGGCGAAAGGCACACCTGCTGGTATGTGGCGGCACGGACTTTTTGACGGCGTTCGGCGCGTTGACGGCTGAAGAGAAGCAGCATCTGGACAGCCGGACCATCCTGCGAGCCATCCAGATCCTCGTGAGGAATGAGCGGTGGGAGGAGGCACTCGAGGTTGCCAAGCAAAGCCGCTCTAGCTTCCACAGCAGGAGCGATGTATTGGACCTCGCCCTGCTGAGGGCGAGTCAGTTGCTGAAGGAGGGGCCACGAAAAGAGATCGTTAGCTACGCGACTCAGTGCCTTACGGAGAGTGGGCGCATGGGCGTCCACGCCAAACTCCTCATCGCGAGTGCTGAACGTGGCGCGTACCGCCGCACATTGCTGAAGCAGCTGGCAGCGTCGTCGGATGCGGACGAGAGCGTCTACGCCGAACTTATTCTGCGCTCGGACAAAAGCCAGACCGAGGCCCTGTTGGCTGAGATCGCGGCCAGAGGGCTGAACAACGAAGATCCTGTGGTGCTCGGCGCCGTCGCGATGAAGGCGCTTGGCAGCGAGTCACCTGCGGACGTCTTCAAAGAGATTGATCGACAGGTTGCCAAGATTGGTCTACGACCAATGCACATCCGCGTCGCTACAATGACAGCTGTGTTGCATCCGACGGAGGAGGTGTTGCGGCAGGCAAGTGCGGTGGTGCAGATGGCTGCGCCAGCGGCCCGCTGCCCTGGTCTCCGCAAGCTGCTCCCCTTGCTTTACCAACAAAACATGCTTGACGAGATTGTGCAGTTGGCAGACGCCACCAATGGGTCTGTGCCTGTGGCGAAGCTGATGCCCCGTGCCGTGGCGTTCATGAATGAGGCACTCCTGAGGGTGGGGCGTGAGCCTCTCAGCAATGTGCGAGTCAGCGACATCGGCTTCTCGCGCGTGAACGGAGGCGCAGCTGCTAGCGCGTCTGGCAAGGTAGTTGAGGAGGCTGCGAGCGTGATTGTCGACATTGCAGGCTTGACAGAGAAGATGCTCCTTTTCGCTAAAGAACGGCAGTGGTCGAAGGCGCTGGGCGTTGTGAATGGACTGCCAACAGCCATCAAGGCGGACGCGTCCGCGGTGAGTCTGCTTTACAATTGTGCCTTGGGCGCCGCCGTCGAACAGCCAGAGAAGGTAAAGGATATTTATGCACTCATGTGCAATCGTAGGGTGAAAGTGAATGCCACTACGGTCAACACAGTGCTAAGTAGCCTAAGCAAGTCGCATCTCTGGGAGGACGCTCTTCAGTTCTTTAAGGCTACGGCTCTTGACCAACGAGACAACAACACGTATCTCATCTATTTCGCGCTGTTGGGAAAGCGGAATCTGTGGAAAGAGGCGACGGAGGCCTACGACGAGACGCGCGCGGCTATCCCGAAACTGCCTGCAGCTATGTTTTCTCTCATTATCGGTACGACCAGCGGCCACGACTGGCATGCCACGTTACGAATTTTCGAGGACATGCTGAAGGCGCATGGCTCTGGCGTCAAGGACAGCATCGTGACACAGGTGATTCGTTGCCTGGAGCGCAATGGAAAGGCTGCCGAGATTGCAAGGCTTGAAAAGGAGGTTGCTAAGCGGAAAAAGAAGAAGTAACGTTCTCCGCGTCGATGGAGAATCAGCTGCTCTGCGACCCCTTCAGACATTGGGAGGCGCATCACAAGCCATCCAGTCGAGGCCTTTTAGCCTTTCTGTCCCACGGCCGAACCCTTGCCTTGCCACATTGCAGCTGACTCATTTTCTCTTCTCATGGTACCAAGAGAAGCAAACGAAGGGACCATTTGGTGTTGCGACATGAATATAGTAGCAGCGTGGTACGCACTGGCTGGGTGGCGAAGTTTTTTTCTGAGGTCGGATACGACGTAGTCTGCTAAAAAAAACAAGGGAGTGACCTGAGAGGGAGTAGATGAAATGAATACAGTGCTCGCTCTTGCGTCTTCATCTACACCCACACGAAGTCGCTTGTGACGCGCCAATGGATGTGCTTCTGCATGCGTTGGCGATGTGAGGCGCCACTGATGAGGGCACCCATGGTGGCATCTCTTCTCTGTTAGCTGTCGTAGCATAGGCAGCCTTCTCTTTTTCATGAGCACGTTCACCTTCGCTTCTTTCTGCTCCGTGTCTTTTTGTGCTCAACCGCTCCCGATGGGGTGAAATGTCGTCTCGGGTGGGGTTTTCTGTCCAACCTTTAAGTCGGATCGTGACTCGAAAAGCGAGAAGGTACCTTTGACGTTTGTTCTCAAGTAGGTGGATTGGCCCTAGAGGTGAAAATGCCGGTGGCCAAGAAGGGATCAAGAAAGGGTGGTCGGAAGAAGATCCTTAGCGGCGTCGAGCTCGAGCGGATGCGTGCGGAGGAGTCGGAGAAGCGGTGCCGGCAGCTGATGCTGTTGCAAAGTCGCTTGCGCGAGGTTATTGCGGAGGAGAGGGAGATGTTCAACGCCGTCTCAGGAGCCATCGATGCCCGCTGGATGCGCTTTTTGCGCGAATGCAAGCAGAGGGAACTTGTGGTCGAAATCGAAGTTCTGCGGCGGACCTTCGAGGCGACGCTGGACCGAAAGGAAGCATTCTCTTCGACCCTTCTTGAGGAGCTTGAGGTAATGGAGGAGCAGTGCAGGCACGCCTTTCGTTCTCACATGGACGTTGTCGGTTCTCTGCTAGAGCTGCACGCGGCTCGCACGAGAGACCTTGAGGGAGAGCTTGAGTCAAACATCGCGGAGATGCAGCGAGACTTCGAGTACGAGAGGGCGGAGCTGGAGGTGAAGCACCGTATTGAGATGGATGACTTGCGATTGATTCTGGACAACATGGCGGCCGAGGCGGAGATGTTGGAGAAGAGGCTGCAGGAGGAAACGTCTGAGGGTCACGAAACGGCTGCCGAGAAGATGGATGAAGACAAAAGACAGATGGAAGCAGACCTCTACAAGGTCGAAGATGGTCTACGCGGTGAGCTGGATTCCCGTTACAGAAACTTTATGTCCACCGCGCAGGCAAACATGAAGGAGTACACGGCGATGTGCAAAGAAGATCAGGATACGACTGAGCGTATTGCTGCCCAGCTGCGGAAGATCGAGAAGCTGCAAAGCAACGTTGCGTCATGGCGCACCAATATCGCCCGTAACGCAAAGGAGTGGGAAGGCCGCAACGCGGCCATACAAGCAGAGCGGGACGCCACACTGGCGCACCTGAAGAAGCTGAAGGAGAAGATGCAGCGATGGAGGCAGCTACAGTCTAGATCACTCATCGAGTTAGTGAAGGAGGCGAACGCAACCGAGGAGTCGCTGCAGGCGACCTCGAAGCGAGCTGCGCGTCTTCTTCGGCTAGTGGAGCTATGCAAGCCGCTGGAAACGGAGCGAGAGCAGGTTCTCTTGCATGAGGCGAACATTTCAGCGGCAGCAGTCGACGCAGAAACAAAGTGCCGCGTCGCCGCTGCCAACTCTGGAAATGCTCAGGACGATGTCGATTCAGGCGGCTACGCCGCTCCGGCTGCAAATGAGCAGTGGCAGTCGCTAGAGCGGTTCTGGGTGATGCATAACAAGGTGGTGCTGGACAATGCAGCGCTGGCCCAAGAACGTTTTCTTTTGGAAGGGGAGAACCGACAGTTGCAGGCGGTCCTAAAGGAATACTTAGATGACGTTTCTATAAGTGATCAAGTGATGCGCCAGAGCAACGCCCTTCTTCGGACGCAGGCATCCCACCCCAACGTTGTTCAGTCCGTGAACGCGCGCGATGGTGGCGGCATAAGAGGCTACAATGTGGTCGAGGGAAACAAGTTCATCAGCGACCAAACCCGTCACGCCGTCGGGCATTAGCAACTGGCTAATGTGCTCCAGTTCTGTGAAAGGCGCTGCTTGCAGAAAACCAGTCAGAACCTTCTCGTTGGTCACCTTGACGGAATCTCTCTAGCTGGAACCGAATCTCTTCGCTCTCCTATGAACTCACTTTGTTTTGTTGCGGAGACGGTGGGAGCTGGCTAAACTTTGGCGTGGCGAGCAAGATGTACGATGTAATCAAAAAAAAAACAGCGTCATGCTGAAAGCTCGAGTGAGATGCCTCGTGCTGGCTCATGTTTGACTGCGCTATGGATGTAATTCTTGACTCCCAGCTTTACTGTGTTTTTTGAAGACGAGAAGGACACGCGAAGAGGTATCTGGCGCATGGAGCTATGAACTGCTGGTCTTTGTCCTGCTTCCTACAGCTCTTTTTCACTGATAGCTTTTTCTATCAAAGCGCCGCAACGGCCCTTGCAGGGGTTGTGCACGGGACTGCGTAAGCAGAGTGCCGATATAGCTGCTGCGATCGCACGATGTCGGCTGCAGGCATCATGAACATCATTGCTTCACCTCAACCGTTCCCTCCTTTTCTATGCACCTACGGCAACTGCTCACCGGTACTCACTGTGGAAAGACTTTGCTGCATTTCGCTGTGGCTCCAATACCGTGTCAGTGCTCCCCCTCCTCATATTCACACTCGCTGTCCAGGCTAGCTTCCGTAGCCTTTATATATATGTGTATATGGGGAGTTTCCTGTTAGCGACGCACCGTAGAAGGCCCGATTGGCTGACTTGTTTCTAGCGACTTTACCGGCACTTTTTGACGCGGCAATGCGCCGCTTGGTGCACCGTACACCCACCTTGGCGGCACTCACTGCTGCTTGCCGGCGGATTGAATTGCGGGAGCCGTGCAGCCCAGAGGGCATTCGAGAACTGCTACAGCGGGCTGAGAGGGAGCAGGAGAGGCGTGGGTGCGCTGTCGATCAGCGCAAGGTCGTGTTTGCCGCTGCGAGCAGCGGCGACCATCGTTCCCGCATCGCTGCTGCTGAGGCGTTCGATGTAGCAGCGGCGGGATTGCCGCGCCCGCCGAACTTTTGCTACATGAACGTTTCAGTGGACTATGCGGGGATGATTGAGGCGCCTGAGGTCATTTGGTTTAACATGTGCAGGGTGAACGGCTTCACCCCGTCAACAGTGAAGACTGGCGCCGTACATATGGTGGGAGGGTTGGTGTGTCATCAGCGCCTTGGCGGGGGATATATTCAAGTGATTCTTGGCTGCATCCCGGACTTGGAGATGGACTCGTTTACGTTTGATGCAATACCGGACGAGGCCGAGATCGCGGTCACAAATCGACCACCTCCAGCTGTGGCTTTTGCCATGCTCGATACTGGTCTAGCCCTCCAGTACGAGCAGGCTCTCTCAGGACACGTCAGCAGTCTGAGCAGCGCACTCGGGAAGGACTGCCCTTTGGTTGGTGGACTTTACCCTCCTGTTGGAAGCGTTAGTGGTGTCGTGGAGCAGAATGGCAAACTGGAGGACTCGGTCTTCTTCATCAATGACCGTACGTACCAGGGAAGTGCGACTGCAGTTGTGCTGCGCAGCAAGCTGTTGAATGCACATGCGGTTAGTGTGGTTCCGTCAATTTCGATCGGCAGCGCTTCTGTGACTGATGTCGTGTGCGAGGGTGGCGTAGCAACTGTACGCACGCTGAATAACCGGCTGGCAACGAGTGTCGTCAAGGAGCTATACTCGCTGCCGGATATTGCGGGGAAGCCGTGCAAGGTGTTTTTGGGCGTGCGACACGGTGACGTGCACGTGCCCGTCTCATTCGTGGGGCACCCAGATAGCGGCGAACTTATTTTTCCCCTTCCACCGGGCGCATCTCTAGCCCTAAACAGCACTGCCGATTTCCTTGTGGACGACGTAGAGCTGGACACGGAAATGGCTGCGAGTCTCCTGATCAGTATGGAGAAGCGCATTGCACCGGTGTTCGTCGAGAAGGACATCAATGTTGCACGTGAGGCACGCCGTAACATTATTGCGTCCTCAACGGCTGCTTTTCACTTTTCTCACGGTGGGCTGAACGCCGTTGCGAAACCGGATGTTCCTGTCGTCAACTTGGGCACTGGCGGGGCGATCTTTGCACCGTCGATTCTGCAGCGTTGCGTTGGACGTTCATGCCCGAACACTGGCTTTTTTTCGCCTGGTCAGGTGGCGACGGTGGGACGCCTCACGTCCATCTTCCCCCGGTCTAGCACCTACTGCTTTTTGGAGGGAACTGAGTAGGGCATACTGGGGCTCACACGTGTGTATGCGTGTGTCTATGTATGCGTATGTGTCTCTGTGTGAGGACTTGTGAGGCGATTGTTTCTCAGGAGGGAAGTGCATTCGTTGTGTCTTTCGGACCGACTCGCTCGTGTGCGTCTGGTCGGCTGCTCGTGCCACCACACCTTCACTTCTTTGTCGTCACAGGTGATCATTGACCGGGAGCCTAATAGGTAAAATCGAGAGAGGTAGAAGGCAGGAAGACACTCAATCGACTGCTTGCTTGTGTGCGGCAATTACCTTCCCACGTCGCAGCGACTGCGAGCAGTGTGTTTTGCGTTCTCCTTTAAAGGACGAATGACGTTTTTCTCTCACGCTCTCCTCACTTGAGCGCTCGAGGGTGCTAATGGCCTGATTCCTCGAGAGGGGTTAAACAGCGAGGGTCTGTGTGTTTGTCGACGGGGTCTGTCACAAAGGCGACCACAGGCATAATCTTCCCCCGAAGGCTCAAATGTTACGTGCTTGTAATGTTTCTCCACTACATGGGCTTTTTGACGGTGAAACGCTGCCTTTACACGAAAACGGATCCGCTTGCTGCGGCTGCATCACGTTCGTGCGACACTCAGGGTACATATGTCGATTCTTACAAGGCATGAACTCAGGCGATCCGCCTCTAGTATCGCGACTGAGCTCTGGTCTCCGGATGAACTGTACAACACCGACCCTGGGGTTGATGTTCTGCAACCAGCTTTGAAGCCGCTTGAGGTGGACGCTGATCGATTTTATGCGTTCCGTCTGTCACTACTGCTGGCGCCGTTCGAAGTTCTCGAAGACTACCGGGCACCACAGGGCGAGGGCACCGGACGTCGCGGCGATGACGGTGTTCTCGATGTGAGGTGCATAGAGATGCACTGGGACGGGCAGCCAGATTGCAGCACGATGGGCATCATCGCCGAGCAGTGTAAGACAACCTCGTGGTTCCGTTTCTCGAGCACACTCTGCAGCCGATCGTTTGTCGTCGATCGCTCCGCAGGGCATATACAGACACTCGTTGCGGCGCTGAGGTACTCCTTTCCCCATCTGCTTTTTCCAGCGGACTTGGAGATGAGGCAACCAGCGTGCAACGTGCTATTCGAGTTCATTGTGCACCACTGGTCGAGGCTCTCAGCGTATCTCCCTTTGCTGTACTTTCTTTTCGAAATCCATGAGCGAGCCTTCTTGGCGTTTTACAAGCAGCTCGGCATTCTGGTCCAGACTAGGAAGAGCAACGACATTGCTGCGTGCGACGTCCTTAAGCCAAAGAAGAGCGGCAAAATGTTCTCGTGGTTCTCGTCAAAGCCGAAGGAGGCTGAGCTCGGCGTGAACGAAAAGCTCCAGATGATCAATAACCTAAAGGCGATGCTGCCGCCGATGTTTGAGAAGCGGTACATGCTGGCTCTTGCAAATAGTGAGCAGTTTAACAGGATGCAGAATTTCTGTCGCAGGTACGTCGGCTCTCTGCAGGAAGAGGCATCTACGTATCAGACGCTTGCCGAAGCCTTTGCTACCCATCCGCTTACTTCGAGTCCTGTCGCTGGCTGGTACCCAACGAGCGCTCTCGAGCTGTTAGAAAAAGACAGCGCAGATTCAAAGCAGATAGCGACTTGTGTGCACCGGTTTGCGTTGCGCAAGAGCTCACTCACCGGCGAGCTTCTCCTTCCGGAACTCAAAGCCATCTCGCAGTGCGAGTTGGAGATCGGCGTCGTCTCAAGCTCACTTGTGACTTTCTTTGAGGATCTGATGATGCGCACAAATATGGTGAACGAAAATACGATGCAGTTGTCGGGAAAAATGCCCCTGCCAGCGGGCTGTGAGGCGTCCGTGCGGCCAGAGAGCTTGGCGAATGCCCGAGAAATTAACGGTAGATTCACGGTAGAGCTCTCTAGCAGGAACGAGGAGTTCGACGCGGAGGTGGCGCATGCAGAGGCGGTGATCAGGACGCGCATGAAGCGTCTTTGCATTCTTTGGGGTAATGCGGTGAAGGCGATAGCGTCTTGCGCGAGTGCAGAGTACTACGAAGAGTATTTGTGTTCTCTGGCTCCTCGACGGACGGACGATGCCACCGGTGACTGGTCTGCTTCTCACCCGCTCAAGAGGTGCCTCGGCGTGGAGGATGGAGTGGAGGAATCTGTGTGTACGGTCTATCGCAATGACGGCCAGGGGACGGTGACATGCGGGCCATGAGAGCGAAACAAGCAAACTATGCCCTTTTTTTTGTTTCTGGGTGAGTGCGTGCTGAGGCTGCTAGCGAGTTGTATTCTGCTTCTCTGTTCGCCTCTATCGTTTGATTCCATTGCTTTCAGCGCATGTAGGCGGTTCCCAAGGGGGAGGAGAGGCAGGGGGACTCGCGGCTCGTCATGGACGGAGCGACGGCAACACCACGGCGGGCACGGGTTCCCGTGTGTGGGGTGCGCATGAGCGCTGGGCGTCCGTTTTCTTCCACTGCACACCGCCTCTGGCTGGACTTTCTGGAGAAGGACTGGGGGTGGAGTAGAGGACTCGTGGCCCTTAGCAGCTTCATCGATTCTTCTTTCCTCCCTCATCAATGCCTAATATGCGTCAGTGCGCAGCTTTGGCATCAGCGCGCTCGTGACAGCAGCTAGTATCATTTGAGCTCCTTTTTTTCCTTTGCGTCGACATCTCTGCCACAACCGAAGTGCTCTACTCAATGATCAAAACTGGATGAATCGACTCAGAGTTTTTGAGTTGGGGATATCTCTGCTCCTGACACATGCACGCATACACAGGTGCCGCACATATTTCATGTACAGCACACCTTCCCTTTCGTAATGAGCCAATTGCCGCTTCCATCTGCGGATAGCAGTCCTATTTCTGGAAGTATCAGCTCATTACACAGCGTATCTACCTTGCATCAGGTGGCGCAGCTGTTGGTGGCTATAGAACATGCGGATGCCCCAGCGGTGCGATGCCTTCTGACGTCTTCCGCTCCTGGCCTGTGCGCTTGGTGTGCAGACGGAAACAGTCTTCTGCACAAAGCGTCCGAGAACGCCTCTCCGGATTGTCTGATTGAGCTGCTCCAGTCCCAGGTGAGGTTTGACTTTTCGCAGAACTTGCATGGAGAGACCCCGCTGCACATTGCTGCACGTTGCGCGCGAACGATTGTTTCCATATTGCTTCTTGTAGCCAAGCACGGTGCCGCTTGTGCGATGGATCGCAACGGAGATACCTTCCTGCATTGTTTGTTGCGCAACGAGAAGATCAGTCACCACCAGCTGCTGCTGCTAATGGAGGCGCTGCTCGTCCGTGCAGACGTCGCCAATCAGATCAATGTTGTCGGCTTTAGAGGAGCGACACTCTACGACGTAGCATGCCAATGGCGCGCCGGTAATGCCGCCTTGCTGGAGCTTTTGCTAAGACACGGCGCCGTTTCCGGGGCACTGCTGTTGCACGACCAGGCGACTAGTCTTGCCCTCATGGAAGAGGAGGAGCGCGGGATAGTGACGCATCTCGAACAAGCGTCGTTAGCGTCGCTTCGAGACGCTGAGGGGACAGAGCGCACACGTATTCGCCGTCAGAATCATAAGCGGCGAAAGCTGGCCGAAAAGGAGAGGCGGAGACGTCATGAGTGCTTGTCTAGGGAGGCGGTAGCGCGGGCGTTGCTCATGACAAAGGAGTCGAGATCTGCGAATCGCATCGCTCAGTATCGCGCGGCGCGAGCGTGCTGTATTGCCGCGGTGCAGCGCGTCGGGAGAGGGTTTCTAGCACGAAGAACTGCTCGCGCGCTGTTTCTCTGGAGAAACAATTTGCAGCTCCTTGCTGCAAAGAAGGCCCTCGCCGCCGCCACACCGGCCGCTGGGGCGGAGGCCACCGTTGAGAAGGCCACAGCTTTGGGTGTCATCGGGGACGATGAACTGCCAGCGCTGTTGTCGCCTTCTGGTCCGGACGAGGAGCCGCCTCGTACTCTGCCTGGAGCGCTTCTGGTGCACCTTCAGTCGATCGTGAGAATGCGTCGAGTGAGACGCCATTATCTTCACTTAAGACAGATGACGATCATCCTCCAGCGGGCGTGGCGGCGCCACCGTTCCAGGATTGCGAACCAACGTCAGCAAGCCGCCAACCTACTTCTTCGTGAGGTTCAGCGATACCAACTTGGCAAGGAATGCGGTACCGTCGTGCAGAGTCTGGCGCTGATGCGCATTCAGGCTATCCTGAGGGAAGGGACACGGCTCGTGACGCAGCTGGTCTGGCGAGAGAACTTTTGCAGCGCATTCCGCGAAATTGTTTTTCTGCAGAAACGTCGCATGCCGCCCCTGCCGGTGCGGCTCTCCCGTTTCCTGCGACTACAGCTGCTTGCCGCTAAGTTCGAGCGGTTTGTCTTACTGACGCAGTTTGTACTCAGTCTCTTTCTCCTCATTTACATGGGGATTGCACCGCGAACCAGTGCAGCGCAGGCGCGTGTCAAGGTTGACATAGCTCTTCTCTGTGTTGAGCTTGTAATAACATGCTGTCTGCCCTTTTGCTGGTGGCGTTTTTTCGACTTTGGGGTTGTTGTTACCGCGCTAATTTGCACGGCAGCTAGGAATTACGGCGGATCCATTGTGATTGCGCTCTTGACACTCAAGCTTCCGTTTGTGGTGCGCCAGTTTGCTCCGCGTCACCCGGGCACGTGCACCTATTGCCGCACGATTGAGTACTCAGCGGCCTACCTGCTGCTGTTCCTTCCGTTAGCCGTCGCGGGGACTGGCGCTACCGTGCGTAGCATCGCTCTGAATCATTTGTTGCTCACAAGTGAAGGGAATTGGGGTCGCGTTTTTCTGTATCTTCTCAGTACAGTGAGCCCACAGTACACCGGGCTGTTTCTCCTATCCGAGGCGAACGCGAAAGGGGGCGAGGAGACGCTGTTGCCATTGCGTACACAGCAGAGTCGCTACGCCCTACCTGACGGCAGTGTACTGGTGCGACTGCAAATACCACTTGTGCCGCTCATTGCGTTCCGTGCAGTCATGTGGCTGTACTGGTGGTTGGCGGTGGTCGCTGGTACGCACAACGCCATTCGGCATCACTATGACATTAGCGACGAGACGAAATTGAAGTCGAACAAGTATCGCCCCCGCAACGAGGGCAAGAAAGAGCTCTTCGACGCTCACCGCGCGGCGACCATCGAGGCTCTTGGACAGAAGGTCGACGGTGTGATGTGGGAGGACGACGTCCGATCGGCAAAGGAGGCCATTGAGGCCTCTCACTACGATCACAATACGAGCTTTATGGTACACCGCTTTGTGCGCCGCGTGCAAGACACGCTGGGCACGCAGGGGGGCCCCGTACTGAGCGGACAGATGCCGCAGCGGTTCTCACCGACGGCGAAGCCTTCGACAAAGGACGTTCCTAAGTGGGACTGCCGCAACGAGGATCCGCATTCACGTGGCACCTATGATATTGGTGTGGTGGAGACTGCGCTTGGAATGAGTGAGCGCAAGTGTGTTGGCGAGCGGTTCATTGAGCGGCAGTGGACCGGAGCGCTGCTCCGAAAGGAAATGAACTGGGTGCTCATTGGCATGCTCGTTATGGCATCAGTCAAGCCCAACCTCTACCCGATGGAGGCGGCGTTCAGCTGTGTCTTCGCGGTGGAGTTGGCAGTGTCGCTGTACTTCCTCCGGCTCGAGTTCATCTTGTCACACTACGTGCGTCTCATGCTTCGGCTGTTTTGCGTGGTTATCGGATTCGTACCCCCTGGCATCCCGTTTGTCGTCTTTCGAAGCCTGCGACTTGTCGAGGGTTGGTCGCTTCTGTTCAGCATTCCGGGCATGGTACGCTGGGGCATGATCTACCTCGTTACCTCGCTCCTCACCATATGGATGATCTCCTATGTGGCCGCCCTCCAGTTCCTCGCAGCTGCGCAGCTTGGGGTGCAACCCCTCGTGTGCTCGAGCAAAAGTGAGTGCCTGACAGTCTCGCTGAGGGAGCTCGTCCTGCCCGCCTTTACACCTGAACACATCGACCCCGTCTCGGAGGCCCCCGTGATGGCGATGCTCGTTGTTTTCACTCACTTCTGCTTTGTGCCGTTCCTGCTTGCTATAGCGCTGCACCCCCTTTTGCGCCTGTCTAACTTTATCGGGCGGTTCTTGCGTCTTGTGGTGCAAAGTCTTCACAAGGATGTCCTGGACTACCTGGAGAACTACCTGGAGGGCGCCTCGTGGTACGCCCACTGGGGTCTGAGGACGGAGCTCTCAGTAGGCGTCATTGTGCGGACGAAGATCTGGCTTGATGACTTGAGGCGCCGTTGCATGAGCACCTTCTGGGGCTTGCCACACAGCAGTAGCAGCACGGCTCCATACCTGAATAAACTGCAGAAGTCGTCCTCCACGGCACACCTTCCAGGGGCGAAGGAGGAGTGCACGGTACTAACGGAGCTCATCTGCAGTGGTGAGTTCGCCTCCTTGGAGGAGAACTACGCACAAGACCGCCTCAGGCAGCACACGATCGCACAGCTCCTGAGCCGGGCTGTCATCCGGAACCTGCACGTTCACTACTTGAACGCTGCTCTCACCTTCACATCCATAGCCTTTTTATGGGTTGCCGACGCATCACTAGACTGCGACAGCATCCTTATTGTCTTGTCTTGTGTGGTTCACTTGGTGAGCGCTGCGGTATCGCTCGTGTTGGTTCCGCGTGATTCGACGGCTCTCATGACGCTTGTTTCGATGTGCGCACTTGTCTGCGCTGTGGTCCTGGTGCTTGCTCCTGGCCGACGATTCAACAGCTACTACTGTGTACGATTCCTTTCACTGCTGCGCCTTGGACAGCTGCAGGTCTTTCCTTTCCACGAGACGAAACGGGTGGTAAAGATGTACATCAATTCGACAGTGAAGATCCTCTTCCCAGTTGCAGTGTTGGGCGGCGCTGCATACATAGCAGAGCTGCTTCGGGCGCAGGTGTTCATGGTTCGATTTCGGCCTCTGCCGTGGATGAACATCAACTGGAGTAACCCTGCTGAGGTGGAAGCGTTGCGATCCAACGTGTCCTTCCCGGATTTCCTGGCAGCCATGCCACGTAGCCACTCTTCGCGCCCAAACGTTAAGCAGACCTCTCAGCTCTTTGCCGCGTACTTCAGGAAAGATGCGTACATCTTTTTCTCCATTTACTGTTTTTGGGTGCTCCCTGGCATTTGCATTTCAACATGTCTCTCGTATCTCTTCTGGGTTGGCACAAACCTCAGAGACACGAGTCGGCTCATGGTGGACATGATCCCTCTGCTAGAGGATCCGATTACCATGTCTGGCTTCAGCTGGTACCAATGGCTCTACCGCTACGTAGGGAACGTGATTCTGGTGTGGAGCCTGGTGTTTGGCTGCATATTTAGCCCCGCCACCTCTGCAACTTCGGACGACCTTAGCTTCTTTTTGGGGTTTGAGGTGGCCTTCACTGTTTGCGGACTCGCTGAGCGAATCCTGTCGTGCTCCTTCACTGTGCACCGCTGCGGGCGCTCTAGCGTTAGCTGGCGGACACGCCAGGGCGACGCCAAGTACCCATACGTGCTCTTTGGTGACGGTGTTTTCCTCCTGTGCGAGGTGATTCAGCTTCTCTACTACTGTGTCGCTGTGGCGTTGTGCTCAACGCTCCTGGTGGAGCGCAACGGCTGTCTCATATCCCCACAAGAATACGCAAGCATGTTTATCGCAGCTCGCTTTGTATTTCTATTGCGTCTTCTGAGTCGCGAGTTTCTGCTGACGGTTCTGCGCAACATCTTCTCGATGTCTAGTGGCATTGCAGCCATCGTCGTCTACTTTGCCGCCTCCGCAAGTGCACTGGCAGACGTCTACGCAGCGGAAGCACGGACCAGATACACACCCGCCACGTGGCGTGCAGCGTTCGACGCGATATTGCGTCTCGCCTTCACTTCGGCCATCCCTGCCGATTTCGATGACTACTGGCAACCGTTCAACAGCACGCCCGTCGCGGCAGGGATGCGAAACAGCTCGATCACGCAGCGCTTCATTGCGGAAGACTACACAACTTCGCGTCTGGCTTTTGCGTTGGCTCTTATCGGGCAGGCAATCATGGCCAGCGTTGTAGGCCTTTTCGTCGGCTACATGACCGCAACCGTGCGCACGTTCTTCCTGCAGCCGCTACCGATGAAGGCCTCGTTGCTCTACCGAACACTGTGTGGTGGTCTGAAGGAGCTACTGAGGTTCGGCATGCGAAGTCATGACGACATGCGGCCCCAGACACGCCGCTGCATTCAGTCTCGCAAGTTCACGCGCATGTTCACGCCCAAGGGAATTCCGTCATGGCTATTGCCGCACGTGCTGGAGGAGCTGAATCTTTGCCGACCTGCGCGGCAGCGCCGGTTCATGTACGCTTTAATGAAGCTGCTGGAGTACATGCCGACGAGTGAGAAGCGGCAGGAGCGGGTGCGCGAGTACATGCATGCGTGGGACAGCTACCGCTGTGGCGGGCCAGCGCAACTTCTCTTCTCCAAGCTTCCTATTTATCCTCGCGCTTCGGTGTCGGAGGCGGCGCCAAACCCATACGGTGCGTTGTCTTCTTCGATAGCGATTCGGCGTGAGTGCTACATTGCTCCGCTTCGACTTGTGCAGGCGCTGGCGATCTTCGAGCTCGGGTTTCCGGCAGACTCGTCCGTGGGCTCGAAACTGTGGATGGATTTTTTCTCGGTTGTCCAAAAGATGCGAGGGGCCACACTGCTGCAGTCTCTGTGGCGGATGTACCGCGAGGAGAAGGCGTTCGAGGTGGACACAAGCCGCACGTTGTACGAGCGGGTCTTGATTGCTCACCTGCGACGCGGGTTCCGGAAGCAGAAGCTGCGCAGCAACATCCGATTTTTGAGCTTCTCCTCGTTTCAGGAGGCAATAAGGTACGAGCACAAAGTGTTCAATCCGAGCACTGCGCATTTCGACATGCTGAATCGGCTACGTGGTCATTTCAATGAACTCAGTGTTTCGCTCACCTTTTGGAAAGCGCGTCGCGATGCCGAGAGGAAGGGAACTGCCTAGTCCGCCGACCGCGCACCGTGACATGCCGGCAGAAGCAGACTGCGCTCATGCGGAGTGGAGTGGAGAATACCTACTTGCACAACATGCCACGGCATTGTTGTACGTCTTGCGCGATCAGCCGTGCGCATTTCACTCCCAGAATTCTTTTCTCACACATTGCTTGGGCCATTGATCCACTGCGATGCTATGAGGTTCGAACAGCGTTTTTTTTGTTTTGGGTTCCATTTTCAGCATGTGCGCACACGCACAGTCGCTTTGATTTTCTGCCCTTCATGTAGATTGCGTTTGCTCCGCCGCTGCCCCAGAAAGTATTTTATGAGCGGAATGTACTCGCTTTGCCTTAGGCATCACAGATGCCCGCTGATTGTACGACTGGCGTGTAGGGTTGTGCGCCGTCTCTTCTGCTGGGCTGCTGTCGGCAGGTTGCCTGGCGCGTGCGGCGACAAAAACGAAACGAGCACACCTTCAAGGTAGCACCGCTTTTTATTGTATGGATTCCACCTTCATGACACAGACGAATATGCATCTTATTCTTGTCGGCAATGCGACCCCCCACCCATTTCTTTTTTTTTGCCGACTCGCTGGCCAATCTGTCCATTTTGGGGTTCTGTTGCCTTTTACGCGTGCGGTTTCAAGGCGGTTTCCTGGAGGCGCCCCCGCTCCATACCGTTACAGAGTCACACTACGTTCATTCGTCGAGGGCTTCACAACCTTTTCGCGCTCGGTGACTCTGTACAGTCTCGGAGGGGAGGGCCACGCTGAGCGCTTGTGCGCTTCCTGGCTTTATCTAGAAGTGGTCGAAAAGCAAAGGGCGACAGAGCAAGTGAAGCAGTCGCGCCGATAGGAAGTGAGCGCACCGAGCTGGAAGCAACGGCATATACGAAAGAACTAGGATCGTGGAAGAGTTGCCCGTCAGACATTGTAGTCGGGGATGGTGACTCCGCATCCCAGCATCGTCTTCTACGATTCTGTGTTAATATGTGCTTCGAATATCACTCATTCGAGGATGCGCTTCTTCTTAGCCGGCAGGTCCGAGTCCCTCATGCGCGGCAGCGACGCGCAGCGTGCGGGTAGCGGCCATGATGCGTGAAGTAGCGAGCCACTCATGTGTCGCTTTGAAGACGCTAGGCGTTGCACGGCAGCTCAGTGTGCAAGCCGCCACGGATGCTGCCGTCGTTACTAGGGTCAACCTGAGAAGGGCACATACTTTATAGGAGGAATATCTAGCGCCCTCCCCACGCCCTCGGGGGGCATCTCTTCTCTATCGATTTCGCTGCACAGGCGTGGGTTTGGCATTTCGTAGTGGTCGCCCTTGATGCGATGGAGACTCATCGTGAACAGGGCGGCCGGCTAGGCGGTCAAAGGCCGGCGTTTTGCAGCCACACGAATGTGGCTCTCGCACATGCCGAACAGTGCTGTTTAAATGCGCACCTGCGACTGGGAGTGGGCTTCTGGTGTCACGCTGACCTGGGGCACGTGGCGTGTTAGCGACGGCAGCTTCGGCCGTAGAGCATGGTTCTGCTCCGCGCAGCGTATGCATATGGACGGAGGATGGCGATCCCGGTGTTTGGTGAGAAACTGATCGATTGGCGTGGATGACGAAACGCGCCTAGGCGGTGATGGGCGACACCACTGTGCTCTAGGCAGGTACCTCTGCCTCTACTCTTCCTCTGCTTTAATGGCCTCTCACGCGCTGGCGTATTTGTTTGGAGCGCGCGCCCTCTTTTCCATCTCCCTGAGTGTTAGCCTCGTGGGTGCTCAGTTGCGTTTATTGACCAACAGGCTTTCCCTGCCTGCACCAGATCCTTGAGCTCAAGGTTCCTTTTTTATGTACAACTGGAGTGATCGCTACTGACAGCATAGGAAAGACGTCTGGTGCACGCCATTAGCGGTTTCTTAGCGCCAGTGTCGGTGTGTGGGAGGGAGCACGCGAATCTGAGCTCAAGTCCCATGGGCTTTGGTCCTCATGTGGTTGCTAAGGGATGCGTTCGCGAAACGGCGTGGAAACAGCAAGCGCGGCGGCCTTGGCGATGTACATGTGGCGTTCTTCTGGACGTCTCGTGCTTGTGCTCCTCTACATTTTCTTCGACTTGTTGTTCCACCCATTTCTCCGTGCTTGCCGGCTACTTCGGCTGCCTATCGTCTATTGTGGTGTTTTTCTTGTGCTGTCTCACACAAAGGGGCGCTACCGCTGAATGCAGCAGCACCTCACACACACACACACAGAACAACAACAGAGAAGGTCATACTCGTTTAAAAGGTTGCATTACCTTTCCTATTTTTTGGGATTCTCGTCTTTACCTTAGTAGAAGGAGGACTGCACTGCTGAGCTCACGCATCGTGTTTTCTGCCCCTTCTCTCTCGTTGCGCTCTGCGACGATCTGGACCTTTAGCGACCGTTCGTCTCCGCAGGCAGAGCTTTACCTTTGGCGAGCTCCTTCCCACAGCCTCTTTTTTTTTTCATTGTCGTCTGGCATGTTACCGCCACAAACAAAAAGTGAAACACGAGCGCTCCCCCAACGGCCGGACCCTCGTTCGATAAGGGGGCACGGGCCCCACAGCCACAAACACATACCGAGCGACGCGGAGCAGACACTCTCCCTTTCGCGTATATATATATATATATTGGTCTACCTTCGCCGCACCTGTGACTGTCTATACTGCTTTTATTGTCTTTGTTCATCTCTTTCGCTGCCTTCATTCCGCTACCTATTATCCCCTCAGTTCAATCGCTGGCCAGGCGACTGTCTCTCCGCCGACTGACTTTGAGCTTGTTGTATCGGCACGGCGATTTCTTATGCTTTAGCCCCCCCCTTTTCTGCTTCGTTCCAGCGCGCGAGGGAGTCGACTATGGGAGCTGGTGCTTCTCGTCAACAGCGTCGGAGGAGGAGGCCCTCCATGCTCGCGGAAAATCCGCGCCCAAGGCCACTGCCCACCGAGACGGTCTCGACTGCAGGCAAGCGCCTTGAGATTCTTGGGCAATACAATAATGTCTCTTCGGCGAGCGATGCCACGCCGCACTCGCGCAGGCGAGAGTGGGGCTCTGGAGACACGGGGGGTCGCTCGAGTGAGCTCGAAGATGACATGCAGCGTCTGGGCAGCCTACAGGACGGCCACGTAGGGCCGTGTGAGCAGGTTTTCCACGACGCGCTTGTGAATGCCGCCCACCAGCTGCGGGCCCGCCAGCACGATAGTTGTGCGAGCATATCAAAAGTGGAGGTGGAGGCCCTCATGCTTCTCACTCGAGAGCTAGAGAACCTCAAGCAGATGATGAAGTGCTCGGTGTTCACGGTGGAAGGAACGTGGAAGATCTTGGAGAAGGAGGGCATGGTGGAGCGCTTTGGTCAGCAGTTGTACGACGAGCTTCTCACTCAAAATCCGCGTCTGCGCGTTCACTTCTACGGCGTCAACCTTGAAGAGCAGTCCAATGCGTTGCTGCGGATGGTCGGCACGGCCGTGCACTTCTACGAAAAACCGCAGGTGACGGTCGAAATGTTGACGAAGGCTGGAGCACGCCACCGTGGCTACGGCGTCAACGGAAAAATCTTCGTGGAAATGCGCGACGCCTTCTTCAAGGTATTTCCCAAGTTTGTCGGCACCGACGTCTTTCAGGCTTCAGAGGAGGAGTGGCAGAAATTCTGGAAGCGTGTCCTAGATCTGATGATGAAGGGAAGCGAGAGCCCTGAAGGCGAGCGATACGGTAAGGTGTACGAGGAGCAGACTCGCAGTAAGATACAGTCCGACTTCAAGCTCATCTCGATGCGGCAAAGGGAATGTGACACGCGGCACCAATTCATAAGTGTCATGTACGGCAAGGCCATCGATCTGTACGGCGACTTATCAAAGTTCGAAGTGCTGAAGGATCTGCGCGCGAGAGAACGCGTCTTCGAGTCATTAGTTGACCTCATCAGCAATATTCACGATAAGAAGTACTCGCAAGAGTACATGCGCGAGCTTGGCCGACGGTACACAGTCTACAATGTCACTGTCGAGGGCCTACAATCGTTCGCCGAGCCATTCTTGTTCACATGCCGTCATTTTTTGGAGGACGAGTGGGACGCTGCGGTCGAATCGCGTTTTTTGTGGTTGTTTGAATATATTGTCGTTGGTGTTTCGGCTGGCATGTCGAGTGACATCAAGACCGCTGAGGACCTACGCGCCGCTAGCAGCAGCGTTTCTTTCGGGCTCATCGTTACCGACATTGAGGCGAAAACGACATTGTGGAGGACACAGCCGGAGGCAATGAGCCTTGCGGTGAAGAATTATCAAGCAATTGTCCGGCACCTCATCGCTGAGTACGGAGCGTATGAGGTCAAGGCAGTGGACGACTCCTTCACCATTGTCACCACGGACGTGCTAGTGGCCGTGAAGCTGTCGTTGTCCATCCAGCTAGAACTGATGCGAATGGCGCCCGTTGCAGAAGGATTTTCCATGGTTGGCGACACTGAGGGCCGCGGTGATGCGCGGGCCTGGGATGACCATACGCTGCGAGTGCGAATCGGCGTCGAACACTGCACAGATGCCAGGGCCGCTTATGATCCCGTTCATCGACGCTACGAATACTACGGGCGGAGCGTGAATCGCGGCGCCTGCATCGGGTCTGCGGCTAGTGGAGGGCAAATTTTGCTGTCTCGGGAGAGTTACCAGCATCTGAAGTGCATCCCGGAATTCCGCGGCGAGCCCTGCCCGCACTCTCTGCGCAGCATTGAGCTTACCAACTCTTCCCCTACGACTGATAGCCGTGGCTTGGACCACTTTATAGCAGTGAGCGATGCAGGTCTGGTTTCTTTTAAAGGCTTAGGTGAGTCGGTGCATCTCGTCTCGCTAGTGCCGCGCTGTCTTGCTGGGCGGCAGTTTGTCGAAAGAGTTGCCAACGCATCTCCTTAGCGTGGTGTCCACGCTTCGACCAGTGGTCTTCTCGACTGCCTTTTAGCTTAGCAACTCTCTTTCTCTGGCTTCTGCTGCCTTTTTGTCGTGCTTGGCAACCAGGAACGCCTTAGCAAGGGCTTAACGGCTGCAAGACTCTGTCTTCTTCCCTTATCCACTCCTTGCCTGGGGAGCACGCTACGCACCCTTCTTTTTTTTCTCTTACTAGAGGCCGATCCACTTCTGGCGGTGGCAGGACCGAGCACGTATGACGCAGGGGCGCCGGTGCGATGTAGCGCTGCCGATGTCGGCGCGGCTGCGAGGCATCGCGTGAAGCGGTGCGTGTGTGCGTGGGTAGGTGGGTAGGTGGCGCTTGAGGCAGAGGCCGCGCACGGGCAGCGACGCCGGCGCACCCACTGCCACGCGCGTCTGCACGCCTCCTTTGGCACCCCACGCGGCGCTGGTGCCCGTGTGTTGTGCGAGACGGGCCGAGCCCGGCCGTGTGCTGTGTGGCCGCAGGAATTCTCGGAAAGTGGGAAATGCCTTCTTTTTTTTCTTCCAGGCCGATTCCCTTGAGTGGAAGAGGGAAAAAGGGAAAAAGTAACAGTGAAGAGGAGGCTGGGCTATGTATATGCCAGCAAGCCAGCGACGCATCCTCAGCGACAATGCCTAAACGGACCGGCGGCTGGTTTGTGCACGGATGGCTGTAGAGTCTGCGGCGTAGTTCGCTGCGTTGGATGGTTTGTTTTTGCAAGACGTACCTCTAGCATCCGCTCACCATCATATCGCTGACAGTTGAAGTGACGCATGTGCTTGACGACCTGTAAAATCCCAACCTTCACTCGACGTCTTTCTCTTTTTTTTTCTTCCACCAATCCCTCCTGCATCTCGGGTTTCGCGGAGTGGTGTACTCGGCCGATGAGGGTATTGCCCACATACACTCGCGTACCCTTTCCTGTTTCTGCCGAAGTCTGCGACGCGCTACAGTCTCGGGAAAGAAGATGAAGGCGCCGTACCGGTCAACGTGGCGGGTGTACCTTCCAGGTTTGTTTGTGATGTCGATATTCAGCATCGTGGTGTATTTTAGTCGCACGCGTGCCAACGTTGTCAAGTACGGTTACGATTTCGTACCCATTTACTCTGAGGACGGTAAGCTCGAGGGGTTCACACATCCTGTGCTGGTTGAGGCAGGCAATCAGTATCGTGAGAAGGAGGAACAACGAAGTGTGCGATGACAGCTTTTTATTGAGCGCACGTTCTGCCGTGTGCGCGTGAGATTAGATGTGGCGGATATCGGGCAAGGGAAAGAGGAGAGGATTCGGTGCACATGTCTCCACTGGCGCTGTGCGGCAATCGTTTCTGGTGTGTTCTCGCGTGTGTCTCTCGAAAAAAGTTTTCCCTTTTGCTTTAGAGTGAACTGTCGCTCTTTTGCGGAGTCGCACAGATATCCTCGGGTTGAAGGAAGACGATTTGCCCACCTCCTCAGTGCTGCTTATTGTCCTTCAGATTCTGTCCCCGTTGGTGGGCAGAACTGCGTGCGCCGGCACCATGGGTACATGCTCATAGGTGATAAACATAGAAGGAGCAAGAAGGCTCATTTACGTGCCTTCTCGGACGCGGAAGGCTTGATGGGGGCCATGGAACGGCAACCGCACCAAATCCGCGCGTCGCACCCAGCTTGCAGCGTTCAATTGACGGCGGGCGGGCGGGGGGATATTTTCCCTATGATGTCTATAACTGTGGGCGCTGCGTTGTACTATATGCTGCATTCCTTGAAGGCACGTAGCCAGAGAGCTCTCCCTGTTGTTCTTCACCATTTTTCGTGGCAAACGCCTTTTTCCTCACGGACACTGTCCTTTCTGTGCGTCTCTCTGTGTGTGCACCCACGCCTGCACACTGTTCGCGTGATCGATTTGATCCCATGCGCGCGCCGGCACATGGCTCATCTGAGCATGTGTCTCAGGAGTAGCAAAGAATCCCCTTTGATTTTTTAGTGACCTTTGACTGCACCATCATCGCCTTGTAGCCGTGGGTTCGCTTTGTGTGTTGTTCTTGCTTCTCGCGTCTTGCTCTGTGAGGCCCTTGAACCTCACCTTTCAAGCCCTCTTGCCATCCCTTTTCGGTGCTCTTATTCACCTTCCTTTTAGGCAAACACTTTACCTCTGCAGCAAGATACCGAAAGATGTCTATTATGTTATACAGCGGCGGCTCGGTGCTGGCCATGGCAGGGAAGGAGTGCTTCGTCATTATCTCTGATAGACGCCTCGGTGAGCAGCTGAAGACCATCTCTATGGAGGTCCCCAAGCTGCATGTTGTAAACGAAAGTGTCGTGTATGGCCTCACGGGTCTGCGCACAGATCAGCAAACCTTTGCGAACAAGGTTGAGTTTCGCACCAAGATGTACAGGCTGCGCGAGGAGCGGGATATAACTGGTAAGGCGTTTGCTGCAATGATAGCATCTATGCTATACGAAGCGCGCTTCGGACCCTGGTTTGTGGAACCGGTGATCGGCAGCATAGATAAGTCGACAGGTGAGGTGTACCTTTGCGCCACCGACCTCATCGGCGCTCCATGCGAGCCGGAAGACTACGTGTGTGCTGGCACCGCTGCTGAGAGCTTGCACGGCATGTGCGAGTCTCTCTGGCGCCCGGGCATGTCCCCGGAGGAGGTCTTCGAGGCTGCCGCGCAGGCGATGCTTTCGGCGTGCGATCGTGACAGTCTTTCTGGTTATGGCGCGGTGGCCATGATTGTGACGAAGGATAAAATTACGACACGCCTCATCAAGGGCCGGAAGGACTAACGGCCACGCTACCGAGTAGTCCGACGCTCATGTCCTTCTTTTCGCTTTCATGCTTCTTTCCGAAACCATCGGGCTGCAGCGCTTCGAGGACACCCCATTCTCTCACTTGGCGGGTGCGCGTGGGTAGGCGTGCCGGGTCTCAAGTGAATGGCTTGACCTCCAGTTCATCGGCGCGGGTGAGTGTCGCGTGTCTCTTCCCCAGCTGCTCGCGCCATCTCATACACACATTGACAGATGCCGCCGGGGAGAGGTGCCGGTGAACGCAGAGCGTGCTCGTCGGCGAGTAGCACGAAGGTGCCCACATTGCAGGGGAGCGTCTTCGTATGCGTTCGTGATAGACTTTGTGAATGCGATCGTGTGCAGAAGTCTCTCATCGCGCATGTTTTTGTCGGCGCTTCACTCCTTTCGTATGGTTATATGTGGAATAACTGGGGAAAAACAGAAACGCAGGAGGCTATGAGCGCTTCAGCTTCGCTGTGGAGCGCTGGCGGCTCAAAGAGCTTTGGGAGTGGACTTGTATCACTGCGAAGACGTGATGTTCCGACGCAGGGGGTGTCTTTCACACGGCGCGGCGGCTCGGGGACACTGCATCCCCCCCATATAGACGCTCACCTTCCGAATAAGATGCCCGTCGCTTTTGTGTCGACGCCCCTCCCCTACGCCCGCTTTTTTTTTAGGTGAGCACGAATCAATGAATTGTGCCTTTCCGTTGCCGCTGCGCTGCTTTCGCAGTGCCCTCTTCTTCTGTGACCCACACGCCGCGTCTCTTCCCTCTGTATTGTTTCTGTTGTGTAATGCTGGTCGGTATCCGTTGCGTCATTTGATTTGTCGTGCGAGGGACGCCGACCCCTCAGTGTGTGCATCTGTCACATCTCTCTTTTCAGCAGAGTGCTGTGAAGGCAGAGGGGGCAGCCAGCGGATAGAAGAATAGGCACGTTTCTGTGCACCGCCCCAGCGACATCGAGAGTGGCCGCTGCTGTTCTTCGCTCTCTGCTTTCCCCTTTCATAAGGTTCGTGCCTATCCTATCGCGCTGTTGCCTTAGGCGCCATGGAGACGGAGGAGATCACGCACCTGAGCATCGGCAATGCCACCACCGCACCGATGCTCTTCTGCTCACGGTGCAATAACCTCCTTTATCCCGAGTGCGGCGATGACAACTACAGCATGACCTGGCGCTGCAACTACTGCAAAACGACCGAGCAGCACGATGACTGCAAGCTCGTCCACGTTATAAACCTGAAGATGAAAGCAGACGCGATCGGCGGCATGGATCTTATTGCCGAGTTTGCTAGCGACCCAACCGCGCAGCGGGATCCTGACAAGCCATGCCCCCGGTGCGGCAGGAAGGGTGTTGCGTGCTTCGTAAACCCTCTTGGCCAACCACAGGAAGACATGACACTTTACTTTGCCTGCTCGGATACGGCGTGTCGCCATGTGTGGAAGGGCGCCGCCGTCGAGGACTAGAACTAGCACGGGGCGCACGGATCAGGGCAGAGAGACAGGCCGCCCCCAATTCACCTCTCCCCTTCCCCCTCCGTCACTCCTTCGCGGGATCGCTTTTGTTGCTGCCTGGGTTAAGCGCATATTGTACTACACAGAGGAGGTAAAGTAACGTGCTGCGCTGGCGTATTCTTTTCATCTGTCACTGTGGCATTGGAGTGGCCTTTGCGCTATCCTGCCATTCGCCTTGCATCGACGTTGACCGCGCTGTGGTCTTTGTGGCACCAGCGCGAAGAGAAGGAAGCTGATGCTGTTCAATGACTATCATGAATCATCTTGATGCTTATTGACCGACTCTTTCTGCGCAGTACCACGATGGCCTCTTCAGAGCAGGCGATCCAAGACTCTCAACTTTCTCCTCTCTCCTGCTTCTCCTCTTTTTCATGCCCTTTAAGCTCTCGTTGGCGCTCTTCAAATGGTCTGCCGTCGTCGCCGTTGACAGATGCCATCCACAGGCTAAATATAAAAAGGGGAGAGAAGGAGGAAAAAAAAACAGTGCCGCAGTGTGCTGCCCCTCCCCTCTCCCCGCTGCGGCCGTGTTGTGTGTCAGAGCGACATCAGCGTCTTGGCCATCTGTGAGCATGATGGCGCACGGAAGAAGTCTGGCAGCGGCGTGTGAGTCGACTTTCCTTTTACCTCGTCAGACTGAGCCTTGTAGCTGATACTTGTCTCCCTCTCTCTCTGCCGTGTGTTGCTGCTGACACGTGTGCTGGTGGGGCATCGTGCACGTCTGTGAGGTCTCGATGCCACTTGCGTGCCCTTTGTATCATTTTAGCGTCTTGTGCATCACCTTAGTGTACTATGCCATCTTTGTGCGACTACAGCACACCTCTGAAAAGCTGCGCGGTGCCTATCTGGCTTTTTGCTTGATTGAGATGGTAGCCCACGGAGCCTGCGCCGGGCCGCTGCTTGTGTAGTCGTACAAGTACGGCAAAAACTCCACGGACCGCATCGGCCGTCTTCTCTGCGGGATTGTCCTGACGTTTCTGCTGTCCTCGCTGCCCTTGCTGGTGATCGAGCTGGCTCAGCTCCTCTCCTTCGACTTCACGCTCTACCACACTCTCGACGCAATGGTGCTCATTTTGCATGGCATCGCAGCGATCTTTGATGGCGTCATATCGTGATTTGCATATATGCGCGCTGTGGCAGGCGATCTTCAGCGGTGGCAGGGGCCGGAGCGGCAGATTGCTGCCGACCCGAAAAATCTATTCGCCAAAGATGTTCAGGTGATTTTTTCGAAGTGCTTTCAACGACAATCGGAAGCTGTCTAGCGGTATAGAAGACGCCGGTGGGAGCGAGTGGAGGCGAACCGCGGGGCCTCCTCCGTTGCTGTGCACTGCGCTTCAGCGGGTGGCTGGTAACTTGAGATTCCCCATTCCACACACCTTCAGCGGAATGGCGCTGCGCCGTGGAGGTGCTGCGAAGCGAGACGGTGTCGGGGCATGCGCTGGCACACGGAAGTTGAAAACTGTTCTTCTCATGCCTCTACACGTGCGCATCGACAGCGTCGGCGCCGCCGCGTTGGCATCTAATGGTCAAGTGTGCGCACGTGTCAAGGTCACAGCTGAAGCTCGTTATTACTCTCCCTTCGTTTTTTTATCGTGAGCGTTTTGGAGTGCTCTAAGGCCCAACATGCAACCATGTTGAAAAAATAACGCTCGCTACTAGCAGCTCGCACTCCGTCAGGCAAGCGGCACTTAATATGCTGCCCGGGTGCGCTGCGCGTTGAGCAAAACCGCTTTGGTGTGCACCTAGCTATCGTTTCAGCGGACTTCCACAGCTGACGGCTGACGTTGCTGGCGTTCGCTCGACGCTTCCTTTCGATTTTTCTCGCTGGATTCGGTTCGAAAGTTTAGCGTTAGGCCATCGCGGTACGCATCGACTCTGTTGCGTTCGCACACACACACTCTCTCTCTGACACTCTTCTGCGCGCTGTGCTCGCGTTTTGTTGTTGCATCCCTGCGGACTGCGATGCCGCGGGCGTTGCTCTGTTGCACGATATCAATAGCAGCATTAGTGGACCAGAGAACTTAAGCATACACGCGACGCGGCAGAAGTGAGCACTTCATGATGTCTGCGGGCGGTGATAGTTGTGCCTCGGTGCGAGTGCTGAGCTACAATTTCAATATCCTTCCTCGAGGTAGTGGTGGGTATCAGCATGAGCGCATCGAAACCTTTCTTGCTACCGTCGACGCGTACGATGTAGTGCTGCTGCAGGAGGTATACGCCACGAGCTATTTCCCGTACATTCTTCAGAAGCAGCTCTGCTATCAGAAGATGCTCCTGGATGGGCTGAAGGCGAAGGGACTTCAATACTATGTAATTTCGCGGCAGCCGTCTTACTTTACAATGCTGCGGTATAACGTGTGCTCGGACAACGGCCTCATCATTGCTTCGCGCTTTCCTGTATGGCACCGTGGCTCCTACACATTTCGCACCCGCGAGCGAGGCGAGGCATCGGTCAGCAAAGGGTGTCTGTTTGCAGAAGTGGAAGTGCCTGCTCTGGAGGGCGATGGAAGCCAACGCATTGTCTTCTTCAATGTCCATCTGCGCCCGGAGGACAACCTGCCTTCCGAATCGTCGCAGATGCAACAGGTTCACCGCTTCGTGGAGGCAGCCCTCGCCCAGGTGCAGGAGCAGCACAAGGACGGCTACAGACCGGGGGCGCCACGGCAGCGGGGAGCAGAGCTACCGTTCATCATCGCTGGCGACTTCAATATCCACGGCATCGACCCCGTGACTGGGCATCCCTCGAAGAGGTTCCTGGAGATGCTAAACCTGTTTCAGGACATTGGATCTGTACGGGATGTCATTTATGAGGAGACGGGGCAGAACCCCCCGACTCGCCCACCCATTCTTTTCTTCCCAAAGCTGTCAAAGCTGGAGCGCTACGAGTCGATACCGCAGCGGCAGGACTACTTTCTGGCGGAGAGGCGCGTTCAGGTTGAGAAGCCACACCTAGAAAAGTACGTGGTGAGCAGCCGTCGCCCGTACACGTACTTGTCGGACCACTTTGGCATCACATGCCGTGTGACGGTTGCACTGAACATCAGCGGCAGTGCCCAAGCGCGCGCGCCTTCGCGCTTCAACGCTTTCTCTCTTGTCGAGGCTGCCAACCACGAGCACTCCAATCCTACTTCAAATGCGTGGCTGGAGGCAGCCTTTATTGCCATGTTTGGGTGGTGGCTCTTTTCCTTCAGTTTCACCTCTCTGGTGCTGTGCGCTGCACTGGTGTGGTTTGTGCGCTGGGCCCAGAACTACAGTGCCTCGCCGGTGCCGGGTGAACCACCTCTGCTGACGATGGAGGCTCTCAAAGGTAAGGGGGACATGTGCTTCGACAACAGGGCACTTAATCCACTGGCAGGGGTGCGGACGCTCGGGGAGATGTGGGAACGCAGTGTGACCCGCTTCCGAACCTTCAAGTGCCTTGGCGCGACCAGCGAGCTCGGGGAACCGCAGTGGATGACGTACGGTACGGTGGACATCCGCGCGCGAGAGCTTGGAGCTGGTCTCTTAGAGATGGGCTTCCGTGCTGGTGATCTGATCGGCGTGGCGTCCGAGCCGAGTCGCAGCATTGTTATTCTTGAAGTGGCTTGCGCGTTGTACGGTTTCACGACGGTGCCGCTGGCGGGTAAGCGCAGCACGATGCGGGCTCTGTTGGACCACTACAAGATCCGCGTTGCCGTTGGGGACCGCAGCTCTGTGGCGACGCTGCTCACGTGCCGCTCCACCAATCTTGAGGTCGTCATGTACACCAGCCCATTTGGTGACGAGGACGCCCACGCGACCGCGAAGGATCTCAGCATCCGGCTCGTCCCTTTCGAGCTTGTCGAGCAGAAGGGGCGGCTGAGGCCGGTTGCACCTGTGAAGGAGCACGTGACGACGGATTCCGTCTTCACGTACACAATGGACAACACGAATAGTGTTGTGAGCGACGACGGTAGTGTGCTGCTGCCGGTGCGGCACTCCGCCGTCTTGCACGATCTAAGCCTCTTGCTGATGACTGGCGTGCTTCCGTTGTCGTTCAAAAGGGAGTCAATGGTTTGGTTCAGTCCTATGGCGGTGCTTTTTCACCGAGTGTGCGTGCTCGGCATGCTGAGCCAGGGTAACGCCATTGCCACGGTGGGCGCTGCTCACCTGCAGGAAGCCTTCGTGAAATTCCACCCGACTCTCCTGGTCACCTCGCCGTCGCTCTTTAGCAGGAGTCGCCTGCAGCTCAGCCGCGCGCTGCACCGGCACAGCGCATTGTACAACTGGTTCTTTAGCCGCACCTTTCAGCTGCGTTCACGTCTCATCCACCTCAAGCGGCAGGACAGTTCCCTTCTTCGGTTCATCTTTTTCCGTGCCTTCCAGAAGCAGCTTGGGGGATGCGTCCGAAAGATTATTTTGAGTGTCTCACAGGAGAGCACCCCCTTCAGCTTGATGGAGCACGTCAGTGTGTGCTACGTGCCGCTAGTGTGTGAGGTGAGCTACGAAAACGGTGTCGGTGTGTGTACTATCGATGGTACGCCGGCGCCCTCGATGCAGCTCGACCTAGAGCCGATCAGCGACCTCTCCGACGGTGTTGGCATTGGCCGACTGGCCGTCACGAGGAAAGATGAGCCGCGCAGGCGCCTTGAGATCGCGGCGCAGTGGAAGCGCGATGGCACTGTTACGTTTCTTGGGGAGCCGCTGGGAATCCTCTGGCCAGTTTCCTACCAGTACGCCATCGCCGCGGAGCTGGAACGCATCTTTTCCGTTTCGAGGTACATTAACGCCATCTTCGTCTACTGCGACCCACTGAAGCCGATTATCGCGGTTGTGTACCCGAACCGTGACACGATCGAGTTCGAGTGGCACCAGTCCCACTGCTGCGACGGCCCTGTGCGGCAACTCGGCTGGACAGACCTGGTGGAGTACGGCAAGTCAGTTATCGCTGCCGACCTCGCTAGCATCGCTGGAGAGCAGGAGCTGCACCCGTCACAGGTCCCAGAATTCGTGCACCTCCACCCGCACGCGTTCAGCGACCACAGCACCTTCCTCACCCCCTTTGGAAAGATTCGTCGCGAGGCCGTGCACATCTACTTCAGCTCCGTGTTCGAGAAGCTCTACAGCGGTAACGCCACCTCACCGCTCACCGCACACAGCGCCGACTGGCAGGAGGACGCGAGCGACGTTGAGAGCAGCGGCACAAAGCTCAGCTCGATGTGTGGCTTTGATCTACGCGTTCCGGTCACCATTGACATCGGTGGCACATTTGCGAAAATCGCCTTCATTATGCCCCCTATGAGTGGTTCCTTCACGAGGTTCCCATCGACCATTGTCGAGGCGTCGTCGCTGTCGGAGAAATTGGGCCTGCGCACATTCCGTTTCTTTGCGGATGAGGAAGCAGCTGAGAAGGAGTTGCACGCACGTCAGCACTCGCGCGTCGGAACGTTCCGTTTCTTGAAGATTCCCTCCCAACAGGTCCCGCGTTTTGCTGATTATCTCGCCAGCTTCCACGCCATCAACTACTTCAAGCCGCAGTACACCACGCACGTACGCGCCACGGGTGGAGGGGCGTTCAAATATGCTTCAATGGCGCGAAGCGTCCTGGGTATCGAGTTTGACGTGGTGAAAGAGATGGATGCCGTCGTGAAGGGGCTTAACCTGGTGCTACGCGTCGCGCCCGAGTCCGTCTTCACAGTGGATCCGTTGACCGGCGTCCATCATCCGCATCGACTGGTGAGCAGTGGGGACGGCTTCTCGCCGTTTCCGTACCTGCTCATCAACATTGGCTCTGGTATCTCTTTCATTAAATGCACCGGCGCTGACGGGGCGCATGTTCGTGTGGGCGGCTCCCCCATCGGCGGCGCAACGTTTTGGGGCCTAATCCGCACGATGACGAATCTCACATCGTGGGAGGAGGTCATGGAGATTATGCGACTGGACGGTCCGGGCGACAACAAGAACGTTGACTTGCTCGTTGGTGACATCTATGGCTACAACGCAAAGGACCTGCCTGCCATGCTGTTCAGTGAGACGGTGGCGAGCACCTTCGGCAGGCTGGGGACGGAGCGGTTTTACGACATGAAGCGCAGTAGCATCACCGACCACTATGCAGACGACGACGCAGCGGGTGAGATACTGTCGCCGAAGGCGTCGAAGGCCCCCTTTATGCTCTCGCACCTGCCTCTCGGCAACGGAGCCAAGGTGGCATCGGCGATTGATATTGTGCGGTCCCTGCTGAACATGATCGCAAGTAACGTAACGCAGCTGGCGTACTTGCATGCACGCCTACACGGGGTGCCGAACATCTTCTTCGCTGGCGGCTTTGTGCGCGACAATGCGATGATTTGGAGTTTGATCAGTGGGGCGATGAAGTACTGGTCCTCCGGGGACTGCCATGCCCACTTCCTCGAGCATGACGGCTACCTGGGAGCACTCGGGTGCGCCATTCTTGACCCGCATGGGGATGCGGCGAAGGAGGAGTGATGCAGATGCAGGCGATGTGAGAAAGAAGAGCGATTACCGGCGACGCATGTGGCGGTGGTGAGGATGGTGGACGCGTATGCGAGGCGGTTCGCCGCCGTAGTCTCTGCACCCTTTCGGTTTTCGTCCCTCCCTCTTCTGTCAAGCGTCTTGCTGACCGCTTTGTGCGGAAGTATGCCGTCTCGCGACGTATTGAGGGGGTGAGGGGCGCTTTCTGAAGCTACCGGAAGGGCATCCCAGGCACGCCAGAATGGAGTGGCTTGCGATTTATTTTCTTAGTCTTTCTTCCGTGACTGCGATGGCGTTGTTTACGTCGTCCGGTGCGCGCGCGCAGGGAAGGGGCTTGTCCGCGTAACCGGTGCGATACCTATCGCCAGGAGTGAGAGGTGCAGACGAAAGGAGGACAAACCTGCGCAGCGCGATGCATGCACGCGGATCTCTCGCGCATTGCTCGACTTGCGCTTTGTAGCGGAAGCTACTTCCTTGTTTTGGGGCGCATAATGGTGCATATAGGGAAGCAGCGGATGCACGGAGGCGCAGCATGCACTACGGTGCACCATCCGTGGACACCTTTTGTCCTCTTCGCGTGCGGGCAGTTTTACCCTTTTGCGTAGTGCAGCTGGCTCCCATCGACATGGTTTAGTCTTTTCGCTTTCCACCCTGCATTTTTTTTTGCTGTGCCGCTTTTCTGATATTTTTCTTTGATGCAAGGGATCGTCGTCTTACTCAGTTTCTTTCTTTGTTTTGGCTGTGCTGTTTGACGTGTTTCCCTTCAGCATGACTGAATCGTGAATGCGACAGCGCACGAGGGTGCCGCGCTTGGAAACAGCCTCTCACACTTGATGGTGCCACCTAACCGATACTTCCTTACCATTCTTCTTTATTCATGGGTGCACGTGACAAGATCGACGTCTGCACACGTACTGAGTTCAGCACACAGGGCTCTCCCGACTTTCGCCACAAGGCAGCTGATATGATGCGCCGAGCACTACGAAGGTTCACTAAGATGCAAAAAAAAGAGTTATACATGAAGGATACAAAAGAAGTCTGTGCGAGGTGCCGCGCACGCTGGAAGTACGTGGAAGACGGTTGGCGTCTTTGAAGCTGTCTCGAGCATGCGATGGAGTGCAGATCCTCAACTGTGCTGCTCATTCGCTTTCCGTCTCGAAAAGAAAAAAAGACGGTATTCTTAATGTGTTGTGCTGCACCGCACGAGCGATGGCCAATTTTCGATTTACCGCCTCCAACACGGAGACCTTCGATGGCACTCTCTACTCACATGCACTCTTTTTGTTTTCTCTCGGCTCTCACGCATGGCACTTCTCCGGGCGCGGGCCTCCAGCTTTCTCTCTCTCGTACGGCTTTCCTTTGTCCTATAGTGGGCTCGGCGCTCTTTCGCTGTTTTCACTGCCAAATGGTCTCGTGAGAGGGTGCACCCTGTGCGTTTCTTCGCAGACGAAAAGGACCTGCACACCTGCCGGCACTGCACCGAGTGGCCCTCTCTTTTTGTGCCTCTTTTTGACCGGCTGCAGGCTCCCATCTCGGCTCTTGTGCTCCCGGCGTGACGGCATCTTTTTTAGCATCTGGCGTGCACTTCTCATCGTTCAAGCCTACGCATACACACCCCTCTCCCATTACCGTGCGACGGTGGAGAGGGCATCTCTGCTGCCCGCGGTACTCTGTCCTCTGAGGCCACACCAGCGGTAGACGCGTCACTCGCTTACACCTCCCTCTGCAGCCGTCGTCGCTGGTTCGGTTCGTGAGATCTACACACCCGAACACCTCGCCGCTCTCCTTTTCTCTTCTTTCGCACTCCAGCGTGAGGTGTGTCATAGTGCTTCTGTCACGAGGAGCACCGTGAGTGCTCTGCGTGTGCGTACACCGACTAAGCCGCCGACCATACACTGTATCGCTGTCGAGGTGCACACGAGGTCTGTGGTCGCTGTGCTCGGTGCCCGTCCACACCCGTTTTTTTTTTTACCGGAGAAGTCCATGCCCTTGGGCACGTCGTGCCCTTTTTCACTCCCCTCGGACCGCTCCGCTTGCCGTTGTAAGCGATGGCGTCCGAAAGCAGCGCCCATACTGTGACGGAAAGGGGAGCGCTCTTGTGGCAAATCCTTCGGCATGAGTCCCGTGAGCTTTGCTGGTATGTGCTTGTCTTCGCGTGCTTCCTCACGTTCGGGAGCTACTACATCTACGACTTTCCCGGCTCCATCGGCAGTGGTAGTGGCAACACCATCGCGAAGCACTTCAAAGCGCACCACAAGACCTACACGGAAAGCATGAACCAGTACCTCTATAGCGTGTACGCATGGCCAAATACGGTACTCTCCGTCGCGGGTGGCCTCCTCATCGACAAATATGTCGGACTGCGTAAGGCCATGCTCCTTTTCAGTGCACTTGTTCTGGCTGGCTCCGCGCTGTTCTGCTTTGGTGTCTATGAGACGGTGTATTGGGCTCTTCTGGTCGGTCGCATCGTGTTCGGCCTTGGTGGGGAGTCTCTCTCCGTCGCTCAGTCCGCTTTTGTGGCGCGATGGTTCAAGGGCCGTCGCGGCATGGCACTCGCTTTTGGAATCACCATCAGCTTCTCTCGCGTCGGCTCATCCTTCAACTTTTTATGCGCACCAGCGATTTCGAATAAGTGGGGTGTCAGTGCGGCTGCTTTTTCCGGCGTGGTTGCTTCTCTCATCTCAGTGGGTGCGTGCAGTGTGGCCGTCATGGCGGACCGCTATGCTGAGCGCACCGGCTACATAGCCGTTCCTACAGAGGAAGAGCGGGACACGGTGGCTGACGCTGAGACGCTGCGCGTTTCAGACCTTTTGCGGATGCCGTTTGCGTATTGGCTGCTGTGCATCGTTTGTGTGCTGTGCTACACGGCGATATTCCCTTTCGTGGGTGTTGGCAAAAACTTCTTCGAGGTAAAGTACGGCTACACCGGCGATAAAGCGTCCCGCTACCTCTCTTTTTATCAGATTACTTCCGCCCTGACGAGTCCGGTCATCGGATTGGCTGTGGACTCGGTGGGCCGCAACACATGGTGGCTCATACTTGCGTGCATCTGTTTCGCCACCATCCACGTGCTGTTTATGGCGACAATGATTCCTGGTGGCGTTCTCGTCGTGCTCATGGGGTGCTTCTACAGCTGTCTGGTGTCTGGGCTGTGGCCCTCGGTGCCATGGGTTGTTTCCGGCACAGTTGTGGGGGTGGCCTACGGCGCGATGACCTCAATCCAGAACATTGGGCTGGCAATTTTTCCAATGCTCGTGGGGGCTATCCTCGATCACTTCCGGGAAAATAGCAGCAGCACGGCAGGGATGACGCAGTCGCAACCGCCATTGGTGGCGTACATGTGGACCGAGGCGCTGTTCTCGCTTTCAGCTTTCCTTGCATTCCTAGCGAGTGTGGTGTTACTTCTTGAGGACCGTCGCACAGGCGGAGTCCTTAGTTCTACGTGCAGCAAGCGACTGCAAATCATCGAAGAGCTCAGCCGGCAAGAGAACGACTTGTCGGGTACCGTTCCAGTTGTGGAGGAGACTGTGTATGACTGATGAAGGGATGAAGTGCCTTGCTGAAACGTTTTGCACATGCTACCCGCTAGCCGACGCTCTGCCCACGACCATCTCTCGCGATTGCATTCCGTGAAGGGAGGTCCGTTTGAGGTGACCTTTTTCATTGCTGCGGATGCTCCGCCAGCTGACGCTGTCGAAAACAGGATGACTGCTTTGCCTGCACGTGCTGTCCTGCGTATCTTATCGCACTACCGACGCGCCCATGGCCCCTTTGCTAATGTGCTGCGGCCGCGGCCTTAACCCCACGGAGGGCGCAGCGGGGCTGTAGCCTCGGATGAGCCACCCTATTCTCCTTTACCATCGGCTTTCCCACCTAACACTTTATCCCTTTTCTGCGAGGAAAGTTATCGCAAAGGAGTGCTCGATTTTATTGCTTTGATACCGGTTTGGATGCATTTCGGTTTGTGCCGTCAAGTTCATCTTTTTCCTTTCCGTGGGTTTTTTTTTCTACGCTGCTTTGATGCCCGTCTGACACTCTGCTGAGCGCCGCTTTGTCTGCTCTATACCACTTTGACGTTTCCTCTTCGTGAGGAGCGCAGCATTCATTCGCCTTGGCTCTGCCGGCAACTCCGTTCCATACTGAATAGGCAATTCCGTCCGAGATGTACGCACGCGACTGGGTCGCTCGTCTGTTTCCCTAAAGAGAACCAATGCGCAGGCAGTTCTTCGGCTCCTCGCTTCACTCCCCAACCACAAGCGGGCCACAGTAGGAGTGCCGCCTTCTCTTTCCGCTTGCTGCGCAACTGCTCATCTTGCCGCGTGATGTTCCCATAGGGCTCGCGCGCTGGGCCGCCTCGAGGGATGGTCCCGCCGCCCTCATCGATGCGGTTGATTTCTTGCGCTCCTCAGCTTTATCTCTGCTGCCTATATTTTCGCCATGCCATGAGTTCGCTGTGTGTGTCTTCACGCAATCCTTTCTCGTTTCGCACTGCACAAAGTTTCACACGTGTCTGTCTGTCCCTTGTCAGTTGTCGGGCGAAACACGCGATGCCTAGCAGAGCTGTCATGCGCAAAAAGCAGCGGCGCGATGCAAAGCGCCGAAAGGCGCAGGAGGCGGGCGCTTCACCTGAAGACCTCTTGTCGGATCGCCCAGGTGATGACGCGCCCACACTTCTTCCCTCCGCGTCACCTTTTCGATTGCCACTCTCTTGTTCACCTACGGAACCGCAGGTATCGCGCAAGCGGGTCCCGGAGTCGTCGGCTGTCGCCCCGTCTTCTTTACCGAGTACCGCATGTGCCGCTTCTGTGAGCTTGGCACATCCGCGGAAGCGACGTCGGGCAGAGGCAGCGCCTCCACCCAAGCCGATGCCTGAGGGTCTGACGCGCAAGGAGCGTCGGCGCTTGGAGACGAGTCAGCGGCTGGAGCGCCAAATGGCGCGACTGAATTCGAGCGCGGCGGCCGCCAAGGAGGCCATGGAGGAGGGAGCTGCGCAGCGTTGCGGCACGGCAAGCGATTTCAGCAACGGTGACGCGCTCGCCGCGTCCGTGCCGAAGCTGCGGCACGACCCCAAGTTCGAAAACGGCACGTTTTGGCGTGACCGAAAGGAAAGAAGGGCGCGGACGCTCTTCCTTGGAGGCATCCCCCTTTCCTTCTCGGTGACTCAGGTGAAGGACTTTATTTGCACCATGTTGGACTCCGATTCCAGCGCCAACGACTATCTGCAGCAGGTCGGGAAGGACGGAGAGCTGGTGGAGGTTTCTCTGTTGCCAGCGAAGCAGCATAGCAAGGTCAAGAACATGTACGTCACCCTGGCATCCGTCTCGCTGGCCGGCTGCGTTGCCGCGCTGCTGGACGGATACAAGGTAGAGGGGAGGGCGCTTCGGTGTAACTTTGCATCGGATAAGTCGCAGCGGGAAGAGGCGATCCGTAGAAGGAATGCTTCGCGGCGTTGAGTTTGCGCGCGCCTCGAAACAGCGAATCCAGGCGCCTCAGCTGCCCAGGAGCTCGAGCAACACGAGCGGTAGTTTCCGTGACCGCCTCCGGCTCTCAAGGCTGTGGAACGTTGGTCGCGTCTGCGCCGGCGGAGGGGGGCAGTAAGACTGTAAGTGTAAGCGCGCGCAACGGCCTCGAGGCAGAGCTGCGCCCATGGAGGCATCGGCTTAACAACAGCAACCTAACGGGAAGATGAAGTGCATGAATGCCGCATTACTGTTTCCCCCGCCGATGGTGGGGGCAGAGGAGCAACGCATCTTTTGGTCATGTCTTTCAGCAGCATCGAATCGCTTGAGCGTCACTGGTTGTGTGCTGCACATTTCTTTCAAGGATGGCAGCTTGGCCCTCTCGGTGATCTGCGTGTTCGTCTGCAGTGCGTGGGCGTTTTCTCCTGTGTACTCTCTGGCCGTTGACTCCATCGTCTCTTCTTCACGGCTACCTCTCTCCCTCTTTCTGCTCCTCTCTCCGTGTCCTTCGCTCTCCCTTTAGTGTGACGATTACTGGGGAGGCTGTCACGACGCCGGCTTCGCGGCGTGGCACCGCTGCACGAGCGCGTGCTTTGCTTCGGCATTCTTACCAATCCGCTTGCCCGCGCTTGTGGGCTCGCGCGGCTCTCTACATTACTTTTCGCTCTATTTGCCCTCTTCTCTCTCCTCCGCGATGGGATCTTATCTCTTGAAGTGGTCTGGGCGGGTGTCGTGTGCGCCGCAGCACTCCCTCAAGTAAGAGGGAAAGGGTGCTGGTTATGCTGCTTGATTCCGTCGCCGCTGGTCAGCAGGCCTGCGTACGTGTATCGCCATGATGCCAACGAAAGCCTGCGGTGGCTGCGGCTGCTGACAGGCAAGAAAATGTCCATCCGTCTTGTTCGCCAGTAAGAACAGACAGCCTCACCTTTCTATCCAGTCTTCCCGACCATCCCGTGCCCGGCTCTTCCTGTGTTATTCTCTTCCCCCCCTCCCCGCCAATCTGCCCTTCTCTCACGAGAAAATCCTCACGTCGTCCTACGCGCATCGCTTTAGTGGCTTTCGTGCAAGACGGTGGGCGGTGGCGCTACGCATCTAATTGTTGTTCCAATTTTTTATGTGGGTGCACTTTGCTTCCTGTTTGTGGCGCGCTCCTGGCACAGGCACCTACTTGCCCTCTGCAGCATCCTCGCAGTGTTTTGTTGCCTCCTTTCTCTCTCTCTCATTCGCGGATGTGCGCAGAAGTTCTCACCTTTTCCTTTTTCCTCGCTTACTTTTTCGCGTTGCGACCCATGCCGTGGCGCTCGAGATCGGTCAGCTCTCTCCCACTTTACCGTCCCCGCTTTTCTGTTCTTTCGTGTGTGCCTGGATTGGGGTGGGGCGAGAGCTTTGCGACGTCTTCGCGCGAATTTCCTTTTTTTCGTGGGCGCCTTCAGGCCGCGGTGCACGAATATATCTGAGTCGGCGTGATCTCTCTCTTGTGCCCTTATTCTGCTAGCGAGGAGGCTAACCGATTATGCTGTCTTATCTGCGCGCTGACATCAGCCGCACCACCTCCGCCATGTGAGCCACAGGGCGCGACACATGAGGACGGCCGCACCGCGCGCCTCTGTAGAACCTACGACAGAGCCGAGCAGCAGCTCCGTAAGCTCGAAATAGAGAAGCCCGTCTTGCCTCATTGACGATGTCGGACAGGTTTGCGGCATCGTCCATGACAGGCCTCCAAAGTGGGGCAGAGACGGTCCACTCACTCATCGCCCTCTTCTCTTCCTCTCCTCTTTCTGATCTCACCCTATCAAAGGTAGCGGAGATCAACACAACGTCGAACATACAGACAATGCGTACGTCTCTCCCCACCTCGAACTTCTGCGAGTTTGGGGAGTGGAGGTCGGAGGAGGACTGCTCCGAGGACTCGTGCTCCTCCAGCAGCCTTTCTTCATCTAGCGCATCCTGCCTCGTTCCTAACGGTGCTGGCGCCTTGGCATCGAAGACAATCGGCAAAGCGCTGCGCAACCTCAGCACCCTCTCTCTGTCGGACGCAGAGGAGGAGCTGCGCGCTGAAATCGACCAAAGCAGATCGTCTCTGGAGTGCAATCTCTCCGCGTTGCGCCTCACCGCCGTGCCATTAGATGTGCCATTGAGTACTCTGCGTAAGATTTCTCTTTCGGAGAACAATCTAGTCTCGTTGCCCGATGAGCTCTTCTTGAATGGATCGCTCGGCGCGCTGGTTGAGTTGGTTCTGAACACCAATCAGCTTACGTCCCTTCCGCTCTCCCTCTTTTACCTCCCGCATCTGCAGGTGCTGTCGGTCAACGACAACTCGCTGACATCGCTGCCGTTTGAGAATGTGAGTGGGGCGGAGCGCAACGAGGCGGGCGATGCATTTTTGCCGTCGGTGCGGCGCATTGGGATGGAGTCGAATCAACTGCAGCGCCTCCCGCTGTCCTTTCTAGAGTGGTGCCCTTCGCTGGAGGAGTTGCTGTTGGCCATGAACGAGGCAATGCTCGATGAGCCTGTGCCCTATAGCCGGCTGCAGAGGATATGCCGCTCATCAACCAAGCGCGTGCTGCTGAAAGTGGACAATCGCCCTCGCTTTGTGCGGCAGGTGAAGGAGCAGCGCTGGGCTGAGACGCTGCCGTGGCTACAAGTCGAGCTCAACAAGATCTACCCTGACGAGGTGCTGGATTATCTCTTCCTGGGATCGTTGCGAACTGCGCAGACGGTAACGGTGTACCATGATCTTGACATCTGCTACGTGCTTACTGTGGGGCGCGACTTGGAGGTAGTAATTGAGCCGTGGATGCAGCAGCTTGTCCTCCCTGTCGATGACTTCCCGGGACAAGTGATGATGCCCGTCTTTGAAGACGCCTTTAGTTTTATTGATGAGGCGAGGTCGCACAAGAAGGGCGTCCTCATTCACTGCTTTGCCGGACTGTCTAGATCCGTCACCATTGCAGTAGCGTACCTGATGCATCTCAAGGGGATTACACGCGATGAGGCACTTGCCTTGGTACGCCTGGCGAGGCCGGCGGCACGTCCGAATGACGGCTTTCTCCGCGAGCTGGGGGCCTACGAGGAGATGTTACGCAGCCGTCGCACCATTCGCGAGTAGGACGGAGAGGGGCAAGAGAGTGCGCATGCACTTTTCCCGAACGTTTTTCCTCTTTTCTGTTTTTCTCTTTGCTCTCTCTCTCTGGTGTGTCTGTGTGTGTGTAAGGGGGGGTGCCCGCCTCGGTTGCCCTCTTCTCGTTGCGACACGCGTGCGACGCAGAGTCGTTCTGCGCACAATCTCCCTAGAGAGATACCTCTCCTTCTCTTTTGGAAGGGCGTGTGGCTGGCTGTCATCGACCTGTGTGAGCATGCGCCCCCTCTCCGTCATTGTAGTGTGCGCGCTCACCAAAGACGTCGTTGCTCGCACCTCTTGAACCTGTCTTTGCTCTTCGAGAACTCGCCACTTTACCTCCTCGAGCGTATCCTGCTGGCCAAACTCGGTCCCCGCTGATGAGTTGGCAAGTAAGGCGGGTGTTGGCCAAGGGAAGGCAATAGGAGGGGGCATGAGACAGCGTTTCTTATGCAGAGGAGCAACTTTAGACGAGGTGATGACAATGGGCGGCATCTTCTGTTAAGGGTGCAGCTGCCACACGCCTGCACGTGTGTGTTGGGGGTGGGTGGATGGGCTGATAGGAGGACTTTTCGCTCTCTGCATACAACGATGAGTGAATATTTGCTTACTGGTGACCGATGCGCATGATTGGGATGCGGCAACCTATATAGTGACGCTAGTTTGCCCAGCTGGCATAGCTCGAGGAGCACTTCGGATGGCGCGGAGAAAGCTGAGAAGAGACTTGGGTCGTTCCTCTGATTAGCAGCAGAGTCAGGGCTGAGTCTTGCAACTGCCTTTTCTCGCTACTCCGCAGCTTGGCATGCTGGCGCATTTATGTGGCATTGCCTTCCCGTGCCTGCTACTCCGCTGCCTTTTTTGTTGTTGGATGGGGCATTTCCGCATTGGAGTCGATGGGCCCGAGTACAAACCACATCGCCATGGTAGCAGGCCTGTTGGCTGGCGTGTGCACTGCGGCCTTTGCGCCGCCGCTGCTTGTGATGCCACTCTCTCCCCCCTCTCTTTCGCTGCCTCCCTCCTTTGCTTTTTGTTTGGTGCGTTTAAGCCGTCTCGAAAGGGAAACGAGAAGAGGTGAGCGCGCACAAACCACTGAAGAAGAAAAGCGAAAAGAGGTGGACACTTACGGGGACAGACCGGCGCTCGAACGCGGTGGGGCGTGGAGAGAGGACCGGCCTTACAGCGCTCTCCTTCTCTCTGTGCTGGTGCCGCTGCATAAGATGGCCGTATATGTGCGACGGGCCGCCTTCTACGGCTTTGCCTGGTCGGCGGGCGATTTCTTTGCGCAGTTCTACAGCGCTCACAAGGAGGCGGCAGCACGGCGTATCCGCAGCGAGAAACGGGATCACGCGCGCCCGAGTGGAGCCCAAATGTTTGCGATGCTGGGCAAGGAGCGTCTTGCTCAAAATGCGCTATTCGGACTTATTTTCGGCTCCGCTATCGGCCAGTACGAGCATTTTCTTCCTCGCATTTTCGGCACATTGACACGTCATGCCACGCCGTGCCTATGCGCTCTCGGGCTTCAGCAGCTGCTGGTTACGCCGCTCATCCTGTGGTCTTACTTCAACGTCATGACGGCTGCGCGAGGGGGGCTAAGCGACCCGAGCTTCATGAGCGCTCACAGCGTCGGAGCGCATAAACGATACGACGTCGCCAGTGTGGAGGGCCGCATCGTTTATGACGTGATGCCCTATCCGCTCCTTGTCTCGTGGGGGGTCTACACGCCACTGTTTATACTGAAATACATGGGCCCAGTACGTGCTTCCACCTTCATGTCCAGTTGCCTTTTCGTGCCTTGGTGCAGCTTCCTCTCCCATACGCAGCAGAATGAGCTCCTCTAACCTCCAGGCCTTTCCAGATGCTGCCATGTGCTCGGCAAAAGGGCCATGGTTTATGAGGTATGAGCGTGTGTGTGTGTGTGCTCCGCAGCCGCATCGGTGGCATCTGCTGAGGACGCCCCGCATGCGAAGCCACCGCCGGGCAAGCGGGAGCGGCTCTCTCTCTCTTTCTCTCAGTGCTGCTGCCGGAGCCGTGTTTCTTCCCTTCTCCCCTCTGCACATCTGTTATGTGCCCTCTATACCGCTCTTTGCCTGCGTTTGCATGGGCGCGCATTCGTTTGTGCCTTTTCGCCTCTCGGTGGCGCACCACTGACGACCGTTGTGTTGAGCTCGCAGAACAAAACGAGAGTGCGACTCTCGCACGACATCTCACTTCCGGGGCGAATGCCTGCGCGTAATGCGTTGGAACCTGAACCGCATCCCGGCTGTCCGTCACCCTCCTCGCCCTCACACGCTGCCCGTTGCTCGGGGATGAGCGATAGCGAGGCGAAGGGCGAGTGAGGGAGGCGGCGTGCATTGCAAGCGCCGCACGTGCCTGCCTGTTTCTGTTTTTTGGACTCGCATTCTCCCACACCCTCTCGCGCGCGTATCGCCAGCCAGCCGATACTTTTCTGTAGCAGAAGCAAAACAATGACAGCGCGAAGGCTATGCTGGAGCGCTCTACAATTTCAGTGGTGCGTCCCACTGCGCTGTTGTATCTTTCACGTGAAACTGCACTTCATCGCTCTCTCCGCCCTCTGCCTCTCTCCCCTCTCCTGTTTCTAACCGTACGCTCACACGCCCAACATGGTGGCTCCCACTCCCTCTCCATCCCATTCTCTCGGGGATGTCTTGCCCCTCGAGCGCTCCCCTTCCCGCTGTGCAATATGATCACAGAGCCGTAACCGCCGTCTCTCCTACTTCACTATTCTCTACTCCCTCCCCTCCTCTCTTTTCCCCCTTTCCCTTTGGGTTTTTTTTCTCCGTGCGCTGCGTTGGTGTTGTGTCGGCGCTGACGTTGGTTTTATCGGTTCACTTCCCCCCTTTTTGCTTCGTTGCGTGTCACAGTGACCGGTGGATCGCTTTGTTTTCGTTTTCCCCTCTTCTCGTTTGCTTTGCGTCTCCACACGGACGCCTCGTGTGCACCTGTCTCCCTCTCCCTCTCTGTTTCCATGCGCCCTCCACATTTCACAGTGTGTCACCTCTCTCGCATGGCTTTGCTTCTCTCGGCTGCTTGAGCCCTTTCTCTTCCCTCCCCCTTTCCTTCTGCATTTTATTGCTCTTCTGTGACTGCCGCTTTTTAGCGGCGGTGTGCGCGTCCCTTTGAGTTGTTGGTTTGGCTGCGCGTCATCCCCATCGTTTATCTCCTCCCCTTCCCCTCCCTCCGCCTTTTCCCTTTAGAGGCGGAACAGTATTGCGTGTAGCATCCAGGCGAACGTACCCTTTCACAGCTGCACAGAGGCCATTCAAAGCGCCTGGATGGGACTCGCTTGACGCTCTTCCTTCCCTTCCTCAAGATTAGTCGAGAGCGGAAGAGCGACATAGAGACGAGGTGTCCTCCGCATCACCACTCTCGCCTTTCCTCTTCACGCTTCTCTTTGGGGCAGAAGAGCGGGCTAGCAGCGCACACACGCACGCACGTGCAGGAACGAAACCACAGCGTAGCGTCTCCTTTTACTCGGTGTGCGCGGCCTTAACGTGCCCACTCCGTCATCGTTCGTGTGCGCTCTCTTCTTCCTCGTTATTTGGTGAGAACGCGGGGTTGCTCTTATTACCCGTCATCAGTGGAGCCCTACATTGCCGGCACGCCCTTGCGCAAGGCTGCCTGCTACTGAATCGCTTTTCGAATCTATCAGGTTCTACAGTGGGCTCTGTGGGACGAGCTAGGGCTGCCGCTCCGTGAACCAGTGGCCCTGATCGATCAACAGCTGGGTGCTTACCCCCCCCCCACACCTTCCACCAGCTCGCACGAGACGGCAGATCCGTGAATGCGTTTGTAAGACAGACGACTGAGAGACAAGAAGTGCGGTACACAATCGATACCTGTGCGGTTGCTTCCTAATTTTCTGTTTGCAAGGCGTTTAAAGGAGGACACTGTGTTGACGCCCTTTTGATGATCAGCGGTAGGATTGCCTGCACAGAGTCTGTGGGCTCGGCGACGGTGCTCATGGCGAGTTCAGCAGCCTTGCCGCTGGAGGTGGTTCCTGAGGGTAACAATGGACTCTCCAGCACGACAAGCGAATGCTCGTCTCAACCCAACTCTCGTAGCAGCCGGTGCGAAACGCGAGACGGCCCCCCAATTCGTGCCAACGAGGGTGGCACCATCATCTCCTGGATGCCCATTATTGATGAGGAGGATCGGCAGGCGCGCACATTGTCTGGCGGGTGCTTCTTCTCTGAGGATGAGCATCAGGTGCCACCGTCTCTCTGCAACGACGAGTTTCGCAGGTCGGCTTACGAACGGCAGGTGCAGCGGTGGCAGCAGGATGAGATGGCGTATTTGAAGCACGAGGGCTGGTGCGAGCACCGTCTTATCCTCCTCATACAAGAGGCCTTCCGATGCAGCAACAATAACCTGAAGCGGGCGTTCAGCACCGGCACCGTGTCGGCGGAGGTGTACGCCGCCCGTGTGGCGGGTCTAAAGAACTCGCTGCTGCGCATCAAGGCAGAGTATCGCCGGACACTGCAGCGTACGCGAGATCGAAAGGGCGACTTGCCCAGCATCGCGAGCAAGGCGGTTACGTGCATTGCTTCCGTCTACCCATGGAGCAGCAGTGGCTTTCTGATAGGCTTTGAAGAGAACATTAAGTTTGGACAGCTGGTTGACCTGACAGGCAGCGATGGCCGACACGGTACCCCCCTATCGCCCTCGACACCGCAGCCATCCGTCAACGTCGCTGTGCCTTCTTGCCAGGACGTGACTTCTGTGGCAAAGGCAGCACTCCCTGGCATGCGCTCCGAGCACAGCAACTCTCCCGCGGTGCCGAGCCTCTCTGTGACATCGCCTTGTCATGACAGATCTCGCGCCACGCCCCACGTCGCCCTTCGCCCTCTACCACCAAGGCATCGGCCCTTCCAGAAGGGGACAGCGCCAGACGGGTCTCCGCTATTGTCGCCAGTCCGCAGCGGCATCTCGACAGAAACCATCTCCGCGAGTGGGCCTTTGACGGTGGAGAGCCCGAACCGCAGCTTTTTTGCCGCGTCCCCCATAAGCCTTTCTCCCAAGTCGCCAGTGCCGGTGCCACCAGCATCGGTCGCCGGCCCCTTCCGCAGTGACGAGCAGCGATTCCTGGAAAAGGGCCAACTTTTCGTGCACGGGATGGCCTTCGTCTCGCATTCGTTGGCGTCGACCATTTTCATTTCGAGCCGGCGCGCCACCATTGCGGCGGCCACAGTGCGAAGGCGACTAGCTGTCGTCACGGCTCCGGCGCAGCCGCCGACGTTGTACCCTACGCCCTGTGTCAACGGTGTGGACACACAGCCTTTGTCACCCCCACCCGCCCCCTGCACAGCGAGTACCTCTTCCCCAATGAAGAATGCGCCGGTGAGCGATTCTGGGGAAGCTGCGGTGAGCACGATTAATCCAAGCCGCTATATTTGCCGATCGGTGCCATACCCGCCGCCGTTTCTGGCTCCCGGAAACGGCTCTTTCTGCTTTGACCCCTCCTCGCGCACTCCGGTGATGCCGAGTCCACCGGCGTACGAACAGGCGGTCGCCTCATCGAGCGAGTACCCGCCCAGGCACCTGATGCGGCTCCCTTTGAGTTATCCCAACCACATTCGACGGTATCGTATATGTGGTGGCCCATACGGCCACCCGTCATACTTCCCTATCATGTCGCCAGTGTCGCTGGAAGAAGAGAAGCACGTGAAAGAGCTATGGTGACAAGGATACCCGACCTTAACAGGGGGTGTGGCGGCACTGCTAGCTTGCCTGCGGCCGCAGAGGTCGGCGGCTTCTTTTATTTTGGGGGCTGGATGGAAGGAGGAGGCTCTCCTAATATGCTAAGCAGGAGCACTGACGGGCGAGGCGGCGCAGTGAGCTCTCGTGCAGCTTTGAGCAGAGTACATGATAGCGCAGCTTTTTCCAGAGACGAATGCTGCGCTTCACGAAGTGGTTGAAGCCTTTTTTCCCACAGATGAACGATTGCAAGGCTGCACTGTGACGATGCCTACTTCGCTGCTGAGACGCCTTCATGCCCTATGACCCCCTCCCCACCATATCTCTTGATTTGAACAGCTGCTGTTACCCATCTACTCTATTCTTAGCGTGTGCTGAGCAGAGACTGTGCAGCCTGCAGCTCCCCCACTTCTCTACGTCAGCGCGCGGCCCATCTCGTTTCATCGCCGCACCGCGACGACCGCTCTTGGTTGCGGCCGGTCTGTGCTATTGGCGGTACGTCGGTGTGTGCGTGTTGCCTTTCATTTTTGTGTATTTTTATTTGTTCCTCTCATCGTTTCGTTTGCTCTCTCTTTCTCTCTTTGTTTTCAGACTTGGCGTGTGTGTGTGTCCGTGTATGCCGTGTGTGCTTCAGAAATGAGGGCCGAGGCGCCCCTCTCTGACATCTGCCTCTTTTTGTTTTTGGTCTCGCTCTCCTTTCCGGTTCGTGTGATACGGTCTTGCGGGTGTATGGCGGCGATGTATTTCAAGTCCCTCCCTATCTCGTTGCTTATTTTTTTTTTCGTTATTTTCGCCTCTTCCCCCCCTGTGCATCAGCTGTGCCACGAGAAGTGTTCATATGTCCCCGCGCGCGTGCGCGTAAGTGCAGCAGCGATGGTCTTGCGCGGTGGATTCCAAGAAGAAAACAACAACAGCAACAACAACGCGGCCCCGTGAGCAGCTGCAGTATTTTCCTCGCCGAGGGGAGGTCAGGCCTTGCGTGCAGCTGGCGCTGGAGGATTTTCTGCTCCCTCAGCCTCTGGCTGTTCTTTGTGAGCTTCTGAGCTTTTTTGTCTTCGAGACCCGCTCTCTCTCCCCCTTCCCCTCCCCTTTTTTATCGCCGTCTTTCGACACGATGCCGCCATCCGCAAATACACCCTTTCCTTTCTCTCTCTTCATGCGCGCTCCTGTTGTGCCCTCTCTTTCTGCTGCCGTTTGCTGTTGGCTTGTGTGTGAGTGCGTGGAGGCTGTTTCCTCAGAGTGCTGCTTGCCCTTAGCGTGTGTTTTCTGCCCCCTCCCCCTCCCCCCATATCCTCTCCGGCGCTCTCATCCATCTCCTTGTGCGTGTCCAACTCCTTTCTCTCCCTTGCCGGTATGTAAAGTGCCGCGCGCCATTGCTTTCTTTTCTATCGATTCTGTGCTCGTGCATGTGCGATGTGACGGAGGGTGTGTACTCAGACTCGCTCGCTTTTTCATATGTGCGCGACGGCCCTTTCTTCGCTTCGTTCGTTTTACCTTTTGGCCTGCGGCCCGTTTTTTTCCTCTTCGCTCTTTGGCATCCCGGGCAAGAAGTGAGATGTGAATATGGCTGGGAGGAAAGGTCCGCCCACCAACATGGCAAGGGGGAGAGGCATTGAGGCATGTGGGGAGCGGCGGGGTGATGAAGTAACGTTTGCCCACCGAAAGGAACAGCGTCGAGTGTACGCACATGCAGAGGCTTTCGCTGACTCCCGATCTCTCGTCAAGGCCGACGATGCAAAAACGCGCCTCGGAGTTCTTCCTCTTCCGCAGGCTTGCCGCCGCCGTCGTCCACGAGCGGAGGCCGGAAGGCGAAGGTGTGTACAGAGGGCTGTCACGGCCACTTCATCGGCTCCCTCGCCTGGAGGGGGAAAGAAAAGTGTATGCGATGTTGGTAAGTCGGCACAGTCTCTCGAATGCAAGGCGGGTACCGAACTCCCAGACCGGGCGGCGTCTGTGCTGCATAGGGACCGTTACCTCGCGGCGCCGGACTTTTCTCTGCTTACGGTAACGGCAAGGGGGAGAGGGAGCCGGGTGCGGGGGGAAGCTGCAGGTGCCACGGCGAGAGTGGCACGCGCACGAAGGAGTTGAAAAGGAGACGCCCCTGCGGCGAAGCGACTCGTGCCACACATACACAGAGCAGAAAACGTGCGGGCAGACAAGATGTGCGTTTTTTTTATTTGAAAGCCTAGAGAAAAAAAATCCTGTGAGTGGGTTTGAGTGGAGAGCGATAGTACGCGTGTCGATGCGCACGAGACGGTATTTGCTTTAGCCCTCATTCGTCCTCCGCTCTTTGCGTCTCCTTTCCTGCTTTCTCTCCTTTGTGTCCGTCCTCGTCCGTTGCCGGCAGACAGGTACGCCTGCACTCCTCTGTTGACCGCTCATTTTGTGCCGTTTCCTTCTCTGCGCCTCTTCTCGTCGACGCCCGCGCTTCGAGAAGTAAGAGTGGCAAAGGGAGCCTCACGGGATGAGGGGGCAGAGGAGAGCCCAATGAGCCCGGGGGGCGGGGTAGCCGAAGGAGAGGAGAAGCGGCGAAACAAAACACGCACGCTCAGGCAAAGAGTCAATAAATAAATCATTAACAGCGCTTCCGGGAGGAATTCGCTTTCTTTAGCGCTGTACGTTCGCGAACACTGAATGGCTCTGGGGTGTTTTCTCCGCCGCCTAAAGGAGTGCGCGCATCTTCTGTTTTCCTTGTAGGTTTGTGGCTTTGTTACGATTGCTTCCCACCCGGTCTTCTTCCTTTGGGTATCTCCTTTTTTTGTGTGTGTTCTGCTGGTGTCTTCGGGTATGTGTGTGTCTGTGTTGGGGGAAGGGGGGGCGCTGCTCGTCGTCCGTTTTCCTTTCTTGTCCCATCTCCCTACTGCTTCTCTCCCTCGCTGACTCACTCACCTCACCCCATCCCACAAAGAGAAAAAATTAACGATTGTAAAAGTTGAACGCAGAGGTAAACAAACGACAATACAATCGGCCTCCCACACGCATTGGTTTGGAGAGGTGCCCCCTCTCTCTGTCTCTCTGTCTTTCTTTGCGTGTGTGCTTGCGTTCTTTGAAATCTTCGTGCCTGTGCGTGGGCGTGCATGTAAAGCGCCATTACAGAAGATCGGTGCATCTCACGGGTGTGCCGAGGGCTACACGAACGAGTGTGGTGCAAAGTGAATAACGATTGCCTTCACGCGCGTGATGGACGACGGCGCCGAGTCCGTGACGAGGTGCTGTGGCGTGTGCAGGCATGCTACTGCATTAGAACAGAGCGAGAACGCTCTCTATTCACTGACCTCTTCTTCTGCGTGCGCGCTTTTATGCAGATCGTAATGCGCCACGGAAGTGGTGGCGCCTTATACCCTTTAACACAACCAAAAAAGGGATCGCCCACAAAAGAATCTACAAAAGAAAAACATTCACGCACCCGCACAGCGATAGTGTCTTTTCACTGGCGCACAGCCATGTCAAGGAGCGGCAAAAAGCGTGGCGGAGGAACCGGTCGTGAGGTACAGGATGTACAGCTACTCTAGAAAATGCGTGTGATGGTTGAGAAGACGCTTCATGCCAAGGTGCCCATGGGGATGGCGAACACGCAGCAGCATCTATTCCTCCCCTCCCCCCTTTTGCAGCGACATGGCACGATAGGCGGAAATGGCCGAGGGCGTCACTCCTTTGCCGAGTCGAAAAAAAAGGACAGGGCAAAAGAGAGGCGCCCGTGCGACGTCGCGGCCTGTGCCAACCTCCACGCCCCCCCCCATACCACCAGTCGCAACGGTGGCGGTGGCCGGCGCCGTTTCTTTACGGATAGCGTCCACAAGTCTGCGCCCGCATTTGATACCGTGACAGAGGGGCGAGAGGGGTACTCCGGCATTCGAGCACACTCGCCTACCACAACTGCACATTGGCCAAGCATCGATATGGTGAGGACGCTGAAATGTGCGGCACAAGCGTCATGCGTATGCACTGCTCGGTGTTGCCGGCAAGCGCACTGAGCAAGCTCATTGCCCCGGCTTTTCGAAGAGGCCATGCGGCACATGGTCGGCGGCGCGAACGAGAGAAATCGCCCCTGGACGCCACGCGGGGAGGCTTTTCGGAAGCAGGAACATGCTGATCCTGTGTGGGAGTGAGCTCGCACTCGTTTGCGGGGCAGACGGGCAGCAAGGGGCCGCGGGAGGCGTATCCGCTTCCAAGCAGCAGGTGGCCCAGCTCGGGAAGGGGCTTTGACAGCGATCAGCAGGTGCATGCCGTCACCGCGTCTGCCCGGCTGCGGGTGGAGGAAATGCAGAGGGCCTACAAGGAGCTCTGCCGCACCCACCCGCGCGCCGCGCTCTTCCTGAAGCTGGCGTGGCACTGCGCCGCACGAGCGGGCGACCTGGGGACACTCCTGAAAAGGGACGTGCACATCTCCGCACTCTCGGAGAGCTCGCCGACAGCCTCAGTGAGTATCACGATCCGCTATGGAAAGGGTGCGAGGCGCCGCGGGCCCTATGCGATAGGGACGCGATTGCAGCGAGAGGACGCGGCCCTGCTGCTGAAGCTGGTGAGGAGCCGAGGCCCAACGCAGCGCCTGTTTGCGGCCGTGACGAGCCTCCGCGATCAGGTGCGAGCAGCGCTGCGCCGCGTGAACCCTGCGGCGGCCCTCCCGTCCATCCGGAAGGGCGCCGCCCGTTACCTGGCAGCGAACGGCGTATCCGAGGCGGGCCTCATGCGGATCACCGGCCACACGCGAGCGGACACGCTCAAGCGGTACCTGGGCTATGGCCTCCAGCCAACGAAGGAGGCCGTTGCCGCGCAGGAAAGCGCCGCGCAAGTCCTCCTAGGATTGACCAGCTAGGATGGGAGGCACCGACGGCGAAGAGCCTGGGGGTGTCGGACGCGGAGCTGTATGCAGAAATGCGTACCGATCATCCCGATGTGCACGTGTGGGACGCATGCGGTCTCTCCTGCATGTGACGGGGTGGGCAGGCTGCGCGCAGATGCCGGAGGCATGGCGAGCACATTCCGTTTCACACTGCCAAGCCTTCCATAAACCACCGTAAAGAGCCAACACACCGTCGTGTGGAATGCCGCAACTCAGGGAGAGGCGTGAGATGCAGGTCGAAAGCTGTGCTTCCGAGGGCCTTGGCGTGAGGCTAGCGAGCTTTGTCCCTGAGCTGATTCGGCCTGCACAGAGACCACCCGCTGGTGCCCACATTATAGACGTCGCAGGCTGCGCGCTTTCGCAGGACCTGGTGGCGCGGCCCGCTTGGATGATGGCGCGCAGCCCGTCCGCGTCTGTCCGGCGCCGGTCGCGCTGCTGGTGTGCGAGCGAGGGGCGGCGAAGGGCACGCAGAGCCGGTTAGGCGGATGCCTCCCCTGTACATGGGCAGGGGCACCTCACCCATGGCTACCCGCATTCTGTCGCATTCGTAGAGAGGCGGGTGAGGTGTCCTTGCGTACGTCCGCTCGCTCACGTGCTCGTGGCGGAACGCTCCGGGGGAGGACGGAAAACTGCTCCCGCGTTTCCTGTATTCTCAACTCCTCTCGCGGATATGCCCACGGCGTGCGTGACGGCGTCCATGCGCAGAGGAGACTGGTGGAGGATTTGTGGCGGCTCTCCTTTTGTGTTTGTTTCCGCGTCTTTGTGTCGTCGCTTTCGGTGCACCGCACATTTTTTCGAATTGCTCTCCCTAACGTTCCGCAGAAGTTATTGTCGCGGAATCGTGCTCGAAACGATTGCTTCCCAAGAAAAGTCCTTCTCTCCGCACCTGCACGGCCCACAGATACGCGTCGCCACATATACGCCTCGCCGAAGAAAAAAAGAGTAGTGACTGGAGCAGTTCTTCGACACTTATATTTCCAACCTTCATCAAAACTTACTTATACATCACACACATACTCACACTCATACACAGGTTCAGGGGCACATGCGGAACTGAATAGGACAGCGGTGCGCCACCCTTTGGTCCACCACGACCCCCGGCTCTCTGAGGAGGAAACAGTTTGGCGACGCCCTTGTAGAATGAGTACGCGAGACTGTTCTGCCCTGCGGTGGGAGGCTGTTCGCCTGCCAGCGAACTTACAGGTGCGGCTCTCTTCGATGAAGGAGCGCACACTGGCCGCGGACGTTTCGGCGTTTGAGGGGTTCGGCTCTTTTCACTCCGAAAATGTGGAGCACCTCATAACGATGGCGGAGGCCGCCTACAGAACACCCGCTCATTTTCCCGCGTTTGCGAAGCGGATTCTCTCCAAGTCAGAGATTTCTCTGATCCAAATGACGTCTGTGAAAGAGGCGGACTACTCACCGCTGCCACGCGCGAATGCCGGGCGAAAGCGAAGCCGCATGGAGACGAGACTGGCCAGCAGAGCAGTTTCGTTGGCCGAACGCAAGAACGGAAAAAGGGAGACGGGCGCGCAGGGCGACGCTTCCGCTTTTGTCGGCTGCGACGACATGGATGGTGTGACGAATTCTGAGAGTGTGCTGGGCCGTGGGGAAGGTTGCTGCGTCTTTCCTCCCGTGATCGGCGCGTGGAACCCCTCTGTGAGGCAGCAAGTGTGCGAGATGGCGAACGAAGCAGTGGCGCCGTGCGAGTTTGGAAAGGATTTCCGTCGCGAGCACTTTATCATCACACCAGATATGGTGTTCATCAACCACGGTGCCTTCGGCAGCACCCTCGTCGGTGCGATGCTCATCAAGCAACTCTATGAGGAGCACATGGAGACGGAGGTGGTGCAGTTTGTGGATCGAGAGCTGCTCCCACTGATCGTGTACAGCATTCGCGCGCTGAGCCGCTTCCTGCACGCCGATCCGCGCCAGGTGGTGCTGGTCCAAAATGCCACCTTCGCCCTCAATTGCGCTATACGCATGATCGATGGAAACGACGTGGTCGCTTTTATCGATACGGAGTACTTGTCGGTGTACAAGATGCTGTGCTTCCGCTGCGAGGAGGTCGGCGCCACGCTGCATGAGATCGGGCTGAACAGGTTTCTGCACGATCCGGCGGTGATGGGCGACAACGCCGCTTTGACAGCAGAGATCTGCCGTCAGTTACCCGCTAACTGCACGACGGTGGTACTGGACCACGTAACATCGACCAGCGCCCTCTGTTTCCCTGTCTTCACGCACATCATTCCGGCGCTGAGGCAACGCGGCGTGCGTCAGATCATTGTTGACGGTGCCCACGCACTGCTGCAGGTCGAGCTAGACTTCAACGCACTGCCACCCGAGTCGCAGCCCACCGTGTTCGTCGGAAACTTGCACAAGTGGTTCTCCTCGACCAAGTCAGCGGGCTTCTTCTGGGTGCGTCTCGATGACATGAAGAAGATACATAGCGTCGTGCTTTCGCACGGCGCTGGAGATGGCCTCCTCTCCGAGTTCATCTGGGATGGCACACGTGACTACGGTACGTACTTAACCATTCCAGCGATGGTGGACTTCTGGGAGAGACAGGGGCACCACCGGGTGCGAGACTACTGCTCTCACCTCTTGTCATCTGCAGCAGACATGCTCACCATCGCCTTTGGGTCACGAAAGGTGGCTCGCCACTCCCCTTTCATGTCGCTGGTGGAACTCCCCGAGAATCTGCAGGACAGTCGCATCACTGCCAAATACGTTCAGGACACCCTCCACGATATTGCTCGAATTGAGGTGCCGGTAAAGCTAATCGAGGGCCGCTACTACGTGCGCATCAGCGCCTTTGTCTACAATACCCCTGACGAGTATGTGTATCTGCGCCAGGCGATTTTGTCCATCGCCGAAAAGTGGTCGGAGCACCCACAGTGGAAGCATCTGCATGCGCAAGGGTGATCTCTGGCAGCCGCCTCCGCTGCTAACAAGTAAGGCTTTGCCTGTGCAGTGGAGCGAGCGAACTCGTCGCTGGGGCGGCTTTCATGTGTGTCTCATAAGCCCCTTTTCTCGAGCGCATTAAGGCTCTCGTGCTTGCGTGCGGCCATCCTTTCTGCAACACATTCAAGTGGGGCCGAGGGCGGGGGGGCAGTGTGTGTGTGCGCCGCGCTACATCAGACCAGTGGAGGTATGCGCGCGGGGGTTCATTCTCCGTCTCTCCGCAGTGATGCAGCCGCCTCTTTTCCTCCCCTCGCCATGATTTTTTTCTCATCCTTCCTGCTGAGCCATCGCCTTCTGTTGGAGCTACGAAGTTGGTGGCGGTGGTGTTGGTCTCGTTGTCTTTGGATGCGGTAGGTGTTGCTGCCGTCTAATGCTCTTGCTTCGCTTCGGCACGCTCTGTTCTCTCTCCCTGTGTGCATGTATGTGTACTCTCTGCGTTTTTTTTCCTACGGCCGTGCGCGAGATCATATCATGATGGCAGTAAATGGAGTCCACCGCATCACCTGTCATGTATTGCTGCAGGCATCTTTGCTGCCTGTCTCTTTGGCTCTGCCATTCTGTCTTTGCTGGGCCCACGGCACACGTATTCTCGCGCAAGCAGTGCGCCAAGTTCGGGTGCCATCGCTATAGCACACGGCTGTGCGCTTTGGGCCTCGCTACAGGCCAGTAACTGCGGAGGGTGGTAGGAAACGGTGCCTCTTCCCGCTTTTCATATGTTTCGGTGCGTCCGAGTGACCGACCGTGCGCTTCGCTTCTTCGTCAGCTCAGCCGCCGCCACCAAACGCCTCTTTTTCTCTGCGCATCCTCCTTTGTCTATTCCTGTCGCTCCCCTGCTTTTCCCCCTGCCGCCGCACTTGCCTCCCATAGTCCACGCCGTCCTCCTCCCCATTGCGACAGCTCTACACGTTATTCAGTGTACGCGGTCTGACCCAAGCACTCCTCAACAGCACGCTCCTCGGTGCCGTCTGGACCCGCGTGTTTGTTTCTCTTCATCGGTTACCACTTGGTAGGCACGAAATCACCTTATTTGTCTTCCCCCCTCTCTCCTTGACCCAGCATGCCTCCTACCAAGGGCGGAAAACGCCCAATTCCGCTTGGGGGTAAGGGCAAGGGCAAGCGCTCGGCTGGTAAGGTGCACAAGTCAAGCAGTGATCACAAGCGCCGCCGCAACCAGAAGCGCAGCCAGCACTGGGATCTGTACATTCACCGCGCTTTGCGGCGCTTTTTCAAGCGCGGCACGCTGAGCAAGGCTGCCGTGCGCGTTCTGTCCTCCTTTATTGAGGACATGTTCAACCGCATCCAAACCGAGGCCGTCTTCGTCGCCAAGATCAACAAGGTCAAGACGCTGACGGCTCGCGAAATACAGACCTCAGCCCGTCTACTGCTGCCGCCGGAACTGGCAAAGCATGCCATGAGTGAGGGCACCAAGGCTGTCGCCAAGTACAACGCGTCCCGTGGTGAGGCGTATGCACAGAGTGGGATTTAGAACGGCGCACCGCTTCCAAGTGCCCGAATGCCCCCCACACACACGCGCACACCTCGAGACCCGCTTTTTTGATGTTATACAGCCTCTAGAGGTGTGCGGCTCGCCTATGCTGACACATGTCCCACTGATTAGTGCGCGCAACTTCTTTACTACTCTCCCTTCACTGTCCGCCTCATAACCAAACATAGAGTTGCTTTTTTTTGTTAATTTCTTCTGAGTGCATGCCCAGTCGATGGTGCCAACCTGAAGTGGAAAAGGCGTGGCAACGGGTGGGAGGGTCGCATGGCTCTCCAAGTGGAGTGGGTGCACTCACCTTTGTCGGCTTCCGTCATGGTGTGCTTGTGTGTGTGTGTGTGTATCGTCGTTTGTCTTTCTCTTTTTCGCAGCTCTGTTTCGATTCAGTTTTGTATTGTGTGCTGCTTGATGCTTCAGGGCACACGCACACACGGAAGGAGCTGACACGAATACGCGCGTCTACAGACTTCTCTCCCTTCTTCAGAGAGTCTCTTCTTTCCTTGTCTCGTCGCACGACGCTTATGTGAGCAGCCGTGCACAGCTGATCGGCGCAGGTCTTCCTACGTCGGCGAATGCACTTTTCCCTTCACCACCACGATGCGTCTGTCTCGCTTTTTCTACCCATGCGCGCTGACGGTGGGGGGAGGGAGAGGGAGCGATGAGCCACGGTGAAACAGCAGGTATAGATACTTGAGCATGACAGAGTCGTGCGCATGACAGCGCACAGGAGAAAAAAGAGCAAAGCATTGCAGCCACCCTTCCTTGTCGGTTTCTCACTTGGTGAGGCGGTATGCGTGCCCGCGTGCATCACCCCTGTACTTGCAGCGAGGTGTGTGTGTGTGTGCAAGTGTTGCGGCGTTGAAAAGAGCGGCAGTACTGTCTTCGGCTTCTACTCATGGTCTCTTCAGTCGATGTGGAGGGCTTAGCGAGGCAAGCACGTTACTACTCTGCACGTTCGCTGCTTGTACTGCACCACTGCATCGCTCTTGTAGGAGGGGCAGGCGGCGCGCACGCACAGCGGGAGAGAGAAGGGCATACCGCAGAGGTAATTACACACCCAGAGAGAGACGATGCACAGGGGAGCGGCTCCTGGACAATGCTCCATTCCTCCTTTCACGTCTGAGCCCATTCTTCGCTGCTTTTTTATTACGGGCCCATTCTGCGTTCCAGGCGCGCGGCCACATTGGCGCATATGCACGAGTGCATTACGGCTATTCGGGCGGACGTGTGTGCCGATGCGGATCGCCTTGCACTTTGTTTGGTACCCGCTGCTTTCTGCTTCTCTCATATATGCGGCATCGGATAGCTGCGTGCAGCTCTCATGGGCTGGCGAGTATCTCTGCAAGTCTGTGGCGGCCTCTCGAGTTGCGTCTGAGTGGTTGTGGGCGGACGCTTGGACGACAGGCACAGCTGCTGCGCGTGACGGCACTTTCACAGGAGCTGTGATCGCACAGTTACATCATCCGTGCTGGCGCGTTGCACCTGTGCAAGCAGTTATCTTCTCATGCGACGCTCCTATCGGGCCCCGGGCATCGCTCCCAGAGGGCAGCCACAGACTTTGCCGGGGCGAGGGTGTGGGGTGTGGTGGGGCAGGAGGGAAAGGGCACCGTGCCAAAGCACAGGTGCCGACCTCTGTTGTCGTCGCCGTCAGATCTCTCAACCTCGCAGCGTTACTGCTGGTGGCGGCAGCTGCATCACCTGCCCCTTGCGCCGCCCTGCTGCCTCGGTGATGTATGCACTCTTCAGCAGAATCAACACTTCCAGTTGCTCAGCGACTGCGCCGGCAAGAGAGGCGGGCGCTGTTTCTTGCTACACTTCTTCCTTTTGATGGCGCCACTGCATACCGACATGCTTTCTTCGAATGTGGTGCTCCTCTTGCGCCTTACCTCAGTGAAAAAAGGGCTGGATATGCGTATGCGCCCCTCCGAACGGGGGCAGCGCGTGGACACGGGGCGATGGGCGACTTTCTTGAAGAAAAAAAGGCACCCCGGCGTTGCGCGTACTGTGGCCCTCGAACATTTCGAAACGCATCGAGATTGTCACGCTGGTACCTGCTACGGGCGATAAAGTCGCTTACCTGCTTTCCAACTCTGACGAAGACGACGGGGCGAGCGTCGCAGCGTGACGAAATTCGGCGGCGAAGGCCTGCACTATCTACCCGGCACACGTGGGTGGCGCAGAGTCTTTTCAACTTCTCCAAAAATCCTGTGTGCCCACCCTTCCCCCCTGCCCGGCCGAAGACGGCAGAACTGGTGGCCAGTTTTCGGAATGGCAGAGACAGCACGCAAAGGTGGTGCTGCGCGGATGCCGGATGACGTCTATGTGCGCTGGTGCTTGGGAGCGCACCTCTTGCGTACTTGTATGCCGCACAACCAGTAGTCGGGGACATTGAAAGAGCCAGCGACCTATCCTCCTGCTGTGCAGCCACCTCGAGGACCCCCGAGTGTGACCTCTAGCTTCGTACGATATGGGCAGCTGCTTGAGCGAGCGGTGCGCTACGCCTGGCTCTAGGGACGGGCTACGCACATGAAAATCATCGATCCTATCGATCCCCTCCCCTCCCCTCCCCCCCCCCTGGCCAAGCACCGCGGCTGACCTGTACCCCCCTCCCCTTTCTTCTCTGTAGAGCCTTCTTGGGCTTCGATTCACTCTGTCTCTCCCAATGATCGGCGAGTACCGTCCACTCCCTCTTCGTACCTCTCGCTCTCCCTGCTTCTGATCTCTTGCTGTTATCACACCACCACTGGGGTATCGCTCAATGTACCTGTGGGGTTTATGAGGTCTAGCTGCAGTGCACCGCATTCTGTCCGCGGCGCCGCCACACGGGCCCCTCTTCTGTTTCTCTCTCTCTGCTCCCCTTTCTACGCAGGCTCGAAGTAGGTATAAAAGTTTACCTCCAACTGCGCTGGTGAGCCCGTCGAGGATCCATCGCGCGAAGGAAGCCCAGCCGGTGCGGCATCAGATGCCAAGGCAAACGGTCGCACCGGCCTCACCCGTCTCTCTCTCTCTTGGGTGTTTTTTTCCGTCTGCTCTCTCTTTGAATTCCTCAAGTCCCTATCCTCTGTACATCGCCCAGTCATGAACGCGTTTATGGCTGGAGCACCGATGCTGTCGTCGAACTATCAGCGGTACGACGCACCGGGCGCTCTCTACGACCCTTCTAGTGTCTCAGCGCGCAGCGTCGCGGCGAAGATCCCACCTGCGCTGGCTCCAAGACCTAAGCCGAAGGAGCTTTCTCTCCCTGTGGTGAATCCCGAGCTGTACATGCGCCGTCGCAACTCGACCAGGGAGGCGCTTGGCACATTTCGGCGGGTGCAATTCTTTCGCTTCAAGTTTTACTTTAGCACGGACTTTCTCGTTGGCGCCATCCCGATGGGCATTACCGTTGTTCTCATCGTCGCGAACATGGCGCTTGTGTGGCACCACGTGGGCTGGTACGAGTATAGCTTTACACTTGTTGTGCTGGCAATCACCTTCTCGTCCTATTTCTTGACCACCTCCAGCGACCCCGGGATCTATCCGCGCCTGCGTAGCGGCGAACAGGATCCGCTGCAGGACAACGTGCAGCTAGTCTTTTGCAGAGAGTGCCGGCTACGTCGGCCTCCTCGCTGTGCGCACTGCTATCACTGCAAGGTATGCGTGCTGGAGCACGATCACCACTGCAGCATTCTCGGCGGCTGCGTCGGCGTGCGCAATCTCCGCTGGTTCGCGCTTTACCTCCTCTCCTGCTCATCATCTACGATGATCGGTGTTGTCTGGCTGATACGCTATCTCTTCAACGATCTTTTCACGCCGGACGATGCCGAAGACGCGGAAAGAGGTCCGGCAGCGGCGCCAACGCCGTTTCCGACCATGCCGGGCGGGCGGCGGAGTTTCGCGCCGGTCGATCACACCGGCTCTCACCTCGCGGCCATCTTTGTGCTGCTCATCGATGGATTCGTCGTCATCGTGGTGGTGGGGATGCTGTGCATGTACACGTACCTCACGCTGACCTCCACGACGCGGAGGGAGTCGATGCGGAAGGAGAACTCCCTCAAGGCGCTTCTGCGGCCGCGAAGTGTGTGGCGAAACTTCAAGAAAATGCTGAGCCCGCCGCCGTCGCTCCTTGACTCAATGGACCTCGGCAATGAGGAGGCGATGGATCTCATCTGATGCGGAAAAGGGGACCGGCAAGAGTTCATGGCGCATCTGCTGTGGTGCCAAGCTAGGAGATGAGTGCGCGGTAGGGGGGGTGGAGGATGGCGCGAAAAGCAATGTGCAAATACTCTAGGAAGGGTGCGCAGCCGTAAGGGGAGAGCTCCTTCTCCTCACCCTCGCTGAAGCTTTACCGACGCATCCGGAAGGGGACCTGGGTGGCTAGGGGCAGTGAAGCGGCGGCAGCCTACAGGCTCTCCCCCTTCCCCTCCTTATGCACACTTGCAACTCTCGTCGCAGCGCTCAGTGACTATCGCACAGCGATATGGGGCGCGCATAGACGCCTACGCTTTTTTTCTTCTCTCTCGGGGAGTAGAAGGAACCGTGAAGAATGAGGAGAGCTGCCGCATGGCGCACGGGCATATGCCTCTTTTCGTGATGCACAAGGTGTGGGGCGCGGCTGTCACCCCCTCTCCCTCCCACCGCCCGCTCGCACGCCATCTCTCACTCTTTGCTCACCGGCGTCGGCCGCTTTCACCTCCATCGTTTTACGGTCTTTTTCTCCCTCACTTTATCACCACCGAAGGCTTCTTTTTCTCTTTTGCGTTGCGCGCTTTGACTTCACCAAGCACTCCGTCCACCTCCGACGCCCTCCACCGATCCGCCTCGACATACCCTCGACTGAGATCACCACAAAGTGCACGTCGGCGTCTTCGTTGTGGCTGCCCGCTATTTCTGGCTTTTCACCCATCTTCTCTTTCACATTGGCCGCGGTCTCCCGCTCCCTTTCTGCCGGTGCCGTTTCGCGCGAACGCACCCGCACTTCTCCTCCACCAACGTTTTTCCCCCCTCCCCTCACAAGCGCGGCTTCTTTTATTTCGGTCGAACCCTCCTCTCGCGTGAGCTTCAGTATTGACGTACCCTCTCTGCCTCTCCTTTACGCTCGCGGATATGAACTCCCCGCCCCACTGCCGCTCGTTGTCGAGCTCCGGCTCGTGGTCGGCAGTCACTGGAGGGGGCCCGGTCACAGTCACGGGGGCCGACTCTCTCGCCCCCGCACGCGGCGAGACCGCGGACGGATACACGAATTACCCGATGCTGCAGGTGCTCGACCGCAGCGAGAACTCCTTCACTGAGGAAGTGGCGAAAACCGGGCTGCATGGTGATATGAACGGGGTTGGTTGTCTTGAAAAGGACGATACGGGTGAACGGCTTTCGCAAAGCTCTGCAGATTCGTGGGTCGAGGTCACCCCGGCCGAGCTGGGGGTTACTGTAGAAGCGCAGCGTACACCTGTTGACGTGGCTGCAGGCCCGCGTGTGGCCGATGCGGCGCAGTCACTCGCACCACTCCCCAGTGTGCTGGAGGACGCGGAGGCGGTCTCGCCGTCTCTGCTCGCCCCTAATACGCCCTCGTACAACGATCTGAAGAGGAACAAGGATGCGAATGTGTCGCCGCTCACTCAGCTGATGATGGGTGATGCAGTTACCGCGTTCTTTGGCGAGGTCGAAGCAGCCGCTGAGGGGACCAATGCAGAGCAGCTTTCGTCTTCCTCTCCCGACGCTCTCGACCTCGACGACGTCGTCGCCTCGGCGGACTGTGATGAAGCGGAAAGTAAGCTCACGGTGAACGTTGACCCTGAGGATGTGACGTGCGTCTCCAGCTTGGGGATCGCTGCGAGCCCTGCGACGATGATCGGCGTCACTGAGACGCTGCGACGCCGAGTCGTTCAGGAGGACCTCCTGCGAACGGAGCGAGGGCCGTCAGAGCTGTCACCGGAGGAGCGTGCCACCGTCTTGCAGGCTCTCTTTGGCGACTTGGGCAACGTACCAATATCCGCAGAGAAGTTTCGCGAGGTCATGGTGCCGTATCGACGCCAGTGCGAATGCCTCGGTGCTTCGTACGGCTTCCATCACCAGGGCTGTCGGTACTTCGCCGACTTTCCGGTCTCCCTGTAGGCAACATCGCTGAGCTGAGAGGGGGGCACGCGCCTTTTCCTGTGAGTAGATCAGAGCCGCACGTTCCCGTGGTCGGCGCACTCAACTTTATCATCATCGCTTCTGAGACCCTCCCCCTCCCCCCCTCCACTACCCGCCTCGCTGCATTCACTGTGCTTCGGCTATGCACACCGTAGAGGGGCAGTGCACGCACCCCCACATGAGCGGCGCGCGTACACATCTGTGCGTATGACTGCCTCAGTGACGGGCTGCACCCCGCTCTATCTCAATATGCTTCTCTTTTGTTCCTCTGTCGTCAGTCCCATCGTCTCGTGCACTTTTGATTGCCGTGCTTGCACGTCGCTTGCATCGGCGGTGGTAGCGCGACGATCGGCGTTGTGTAAGGGTGTGTACTTGATGACACTTGTTCTGCTCACGCGCGTTTTACTGCCTCCTCCTCGAGCCCCCTTCGCTAACGCGTCATTAGCGCCGCTCTCGTGGGTAGCATCAGCGACAACGTGAAACGCCGCTACCTGGCAGACACTCTTCTTCTGTGCTTGCCTGCATCTTCTTCCTCCATACCTGGCGTCTCTCTGTTCGCGTGCGTGGCCATCCGCGTTATGCCGACCCCCTTTTGTCTCTGCTCTTGTCCTCTCCGAGCTTCATGCTCGCTACTTGCGAAGAAGCTGACGCGATACGCGCAGCACAATGACTGCTCGACTGCATAAGTACCCTTCTATGCACATCCTTATCGGGAATATGCGAAGAGCAGCAGAGCGGGAGGCAATACGGCGGAGGACGCCGATGACAGACTTTTCTTCCCTCTCCCCGTTTTCTCCCTGTCACTCTTAGTGTGGGCTTCTTGTGCTTCTCAACATACAAGGATGCGGTCGTGGGCCGTTAGCGAGTACCCGCAGTGCGTATTGGTGAGCCGTCGATGAAGAAGGGGGGACGAGGGACGGAAGGCAATGCCCTTTTCCATTACCCCGCTGTACGTTTTTGGAATGTCGGTGGCACGCTTACGGCTCAAAGTGAGGGGAAGTAAACTTCCTGTGACGCGAGCAGGCAGACACACCCACAAACGCACAAGCACGTCATTACCGGTCGCTCCCGCTCATCTTCTTTTGACTTCTGTGCCTTCCACGCCCCTCCGCCCTCCCCACACACACCCACTCACACACAAAAAACTGTCGCTTAATTCCACAGCGGACGATGAAGGCCGTCGGCGGCTTGCGCCTGGTCCCATGGAAGCCCGGTGCGGCTCTCATCTACTTCAAAATTACCCTTTCGTCGTACGCTGTGCAACCATATAGCGTGTCACCCTTTGTGATGACTAAGGAGTAACACACGCGCCGACACGTACGCAGAAGACGCAAAGAAAAGGCATTTACTTCGCACAGGGATAGCGATGATGTGGAGGACATCTCGCCTCTTTTCCCGGCCAGACTCACCAGCCGTGTGGCACTGCTGAAACGGTGGCCCTAGCGCCTTGATGGAAGTCGCCATTCGCCGTAGGTGCTCATGTCAGGTCGAGTGGGTACCTCTGGGCAACCTTTGGAGCCCTTCTTCGTTTTCTCTATGCTAGCGCAGAACCATGTACTGCGCCTCTTCAACGGTCACTGCGTGCAGACGTGTTGTCTTTCCCGAGGTAAGACGTAAGCGACGCTTTACTGGTCCATACTGCCGCTGCACGTCCTGTGTCCCCTCCTCACCTGCGCCGATGCCTTGTCGCGGCACCATCTTGTCTTCTCATCGAATCACACTGCGCACACCCGTCTCATCGCGCATGCACCCTTACACACGCCCACGCGTTTTGCATCCCTCGCACTCACCCACACAAGTGCGGCATTCGTTGCCCCTCCAGCCTAAACTTCCCCTTTACAGTTCCCATCTTGTTCATCTTTCTGACCCCTTCTCGGTGTCTCTTTCGCCTCCCTTCTTGTCTCTCTGCCTGTTCCATCGTTTACTGCCTCGGAGTCGTGCTTCCCCTTCTTCCCCCTCTCTCTTACATGCCACGTGGTGGCTGTGGTGGTACTTGCTCTGTTCCTCCTCCTCCTGCCCCTCTCCCCACACCGACTCGCACTCTGAGCATCCCATTGCAAAGGCAATTCATTCACCTCTCTCTCTCATCTTCTTTCATCTGTATAACACACACACACACATTTACACAGACAGGTATAACACCACCCCTCTCCCGCTCCCTTAGTATACGCACAGACGTCTCTCCTTACTTAAATCCTCTCGCTCCTCTCCTTCACTTCGGTGTGGTGACGGTGCGCCGTTTGCACTCGCTGCATCTTCGCCTCTGTATTTTTGCACTGCACCAACAGATTCTCTTCGCCACACACACACACATACCCACATACACGCTGCTGTACAATCGCCATTGCAGCAGAACACTTACCTCACCACCATCGCTGCTGCGCTGCGCCTCAACACGTCGTGCCCCTCCACTTTTCCCTTTAAGGCGACAAGGCTAAAAAGGGCTTCTTTTCCTCGGCACTCCGACGCCCTCTCTCTCTCCCTCTCCCCCTCCCCTCCCCTTTTTCCTGTCACACCACTGCCAGTGACAAGGGCGCCGACGCACCGGAAGAAGTGTACGGCTCCTCTGCCCATTCTCGACGACCTCTCGATCGTCACGAGCGTATTCCCTCTGCTCTCGTGTGTGTGTCGAAGGGCACAGCCTCCCTTTCTGACAACTCAATCACACACACACACACAGTCACACGAGTAGCAAGGGGGCGCGGCAATGGCAGCCACCGCTGCGAAATACATCCTCGGCGCCGGCGTGGCCGCATTTGGCGGAGTAGTGGGCTTCAGCTACACGAACCCCGCCTGGACGCAGCGGCGGTTCGACGCGAGCAAATGTCCGCCGCTGAAATATGAGACTGTGCCCACACGCGAGATGTGTGTTCAGGCGCTGGGAAAGCACAGCTCGGCGACGAACCCGCTTGATGTACTGATCATTGGCGGCGGATGCGTCGGCGCTGGGTCGGCGCTGGATGCTGTCACGCGCGGCTTGTCGGTCGGCATGGTGGACATGGGCGACTACGCCGGTGAGACGAGCAGCCGCAGTACGAAACTCATCCATGGCGGCATCCGCTACCTGCAGAAGGCCGTCTTCCAGGTCGACCCGATGCAGCTAAAGCTTGTGGCGGAGGCGCTGCGTGAGCGCACCATCATGATCCACCAGGCTCCGCATTTGTGCCACAGCTTGCCCACGCTGGTACCGTGCTATCACGCTATTGATATTGGAATGTACTGGTGCGGGACGAAGATGTACGACCTCTTGGCCGCTCTCTACGGCGGCACCCTGGAGTACTCTGGCTTCCTCTTTCCCTACGACGCGATGAAGGCTTACCCGAAGCTAAGGAAGACGGATCAGGATAACAATGCCCTCCTGGGCGCTGTCCGCTACTATGATGGGCAGATGAATGACGCACGACTCTGCTACTCAGTCGCCATGACGGCAGCTTGCTACGGCGCTGCCACGGTGAACTACGCGAAGGTCAAGCAGATGGAGGTAGTAAAGGACGACAAGGGCGATGAGCTGGTGCGTACCATCGTCGAAGACACCATCACGAAAAAGACGATGGAGTTGTACAGCAAGTCGATCATCAATGCCGGTGGCCCTTTTAGTGGCGAGATCGAGAAGCTTGCGAAGAGTGCTGACAGGCAGCTCGACATGTTCCCCGCATCCGGCACGCACATCGTGATCGACCGCAAGTACTGCCCAAAAGAGCGTGAGGCAATGGTCGTGCCGTCGAACGACGGCCGCGTCGTCTTTGCCATTCCGTGGCTCGGTGGCTGCCTGCTCGGCACCACGGACCACAAGTGTGATGTGCAGTCGAACCCGAAGACGCCGCAGGCGGACGTGGACTTCCTCCTCGCCAATATCAAACCCTTTGTGGGCGAGGTCCCGCCGGAGGCGGTGCAGTCCGCTTGGACCGGTATTCGCCCGCTTGCGGTTCCAAAGGAACAGAAGCTGAAGAGCGGCGGCACGCAGAACATCGTGCGTGAGCACGTCATCGCGGTTGATTCACGATCGCACATGCTGAACATTACCGGCGGAAAGTGGACGACTTACCGCAAGATGGCAGAGGAGGCTGTGGACGAGCTTCAGAAGACCATCATGAAAGGCAGAGCCAACTTCAAGCCTTGCTGTACTATGGACTTGGTGCTTGTGGGCGCGCGGAATCTCAACAAGGTTGCGTCGGCTGCCCCTTCGGGTATTCCGGAGGATGTGCACGAGCACTGGCGCTCGAACTATGGTGATCGCTACGAGGAGATCATGACCGTCGTCGCCAAGGACGCCAAGCTGATGAAGCGCCTGGCAAAGGACTCACCGGTTGTCGAGGCTGAGGTTGTCTACGCGGCTCAGAGAGAGCACTGCGAGCACGTTATGGACTTCATCGCCCGCCGCACACGGATCGCCTTCGTGAACTCTGCGGAAGCGGAGCAGGTGGTGCCGCGTGTGACGGAACTTATGGGGCAAGTGAAAGGTTGGTCTGGCTCGCAGCGCAACGCTGAGAAGGCGGCTGCCTACTCCGCCCTTGCCTCTTTCAAGGGAACGTAAGGTAATGCTAAGAAAATTTGTGTGCTCGCGCTGCATCCCCCCTTTCCCACGTGCGATGACGCCGTGCCGGATGCGAAGAGCGCGGGGAAGAGCGAGAGAGTCCTGCGAGCACGCACCAGACGCACATCTCGTCTTCCGTCCTGCCTTGATTCTACAGCCGCCGACCGACACTGGCGTAGCGTCTTCAGGTGTGCTCGCGGCTTCTCGGACTTGCCCATTCCGCCTATTCTTTATTAATTCGGAGGCGGAAGGGGAGACACATCCCTATCGCTGCATGGTGTCTCTCGGGGAGGGGGGAGTGGGCAAGGCTCCCCTTCCCCCTTTCTCCTTACTAGAGGCCGATCCACTTCTGGCGGTGGCAGGACCGAGCACGTATGACGCAGGGGCGCCGGTGCGATGTAGCGCTGCCGATGTCGGCGCGGCTGCGAGGCATCGCGTGAAGCGGTGCGTGTGTGCGTGGGTAGGTGGGTAGGTGGCGCTTGAGGCAGAGGCCGCGCACGGGCAGCGACGCCGGCGCACCCTCTGCCACGCGCGTCTGCACGCCTCCTTTGGCACCCCACGCGGCGCTGGTGCCCGTGTGTTGTGCGAGACGGGCCGGGCCGCGAGGGGGGCGGCTGGCGGCAATGAGCCTAAGTAATGCTCTTTGGCAGAGCTGTCACGTTAAAAAATTAAGATCGCAGGTATGTTCGGCCTCTTTTACCTTTCCTGGACCAGCAGGCGAGGATGCGCGCTCTCTCTCGGGAACAGGGCGCCAATCCGCTCCTCCTCTTTTTCACATGTATTTGTCTTGTCCCTCCCTTTCTCGTCATCCCGCACGGAAGGGGGAGGGGGGGACGTGGACGCGCTGATAGACATGCGTGAAGTGGTGGTGATTGAGAACGCCGCTCCTTTTTGTTTCTCAGCCGCTGCCCTGTGCTGGCGCTGTTGTGTGCCCTTAGCGGTCGGCCCTCTCTCTGAGTTTCGCCCTTTCTATTTTTTTTCTCTTACTTCGCATGGCGCCCCTAAGCGTCTTGACGGATGCCTATGCGCTTGGCGTCGGCATGGAGCTGTCCCTTTGCCAGCGTGCGTTCATTCGCCTCTGGGGATGCCTTTCATCGGGGTCGGCTGCCTGCTCTTCCTCGTCTTCGCTCGTTCATCTTGTTACCCGCTGATACTGTAGCCCGCGCCTGACTGTACCAGCGTCGAGCACCTCCTCGGCGGGAAAGGAGCACAGACCCCGCGGCCGGCGCCCTCGGCCACCACGGCTGAGTCCTTAGCGTCGGAGGGCATTTCTGGGCTGTCGCTGTGCTGGGGAGACGTGCAGCCATCACGGCGTTGGGACCGGCTCGCTTCTACTGGCGTCCACGACCCAAGCGATATAGCCAGCTCCGCTCTTCTTTTTTACGCTTGCTGCGCTCCGGCGGTGTTGGGCGTGATGCAGGACCGTAGCCGGCACTGTAGGTGCTCCAATAGCACGCGGTGGGGTGACGCCAAGCGATGCTGGTCAGCCCAGCTCCTTGGCGAATCTATGTGACGAATCTGTATGCTGCAAGCGATGCATTTCTGCTCACTGGCTGGCAAAACGCCCGGTCTCCGAGGGCCTTGGCGTGAGGCTAGCGAGCTTTGTCCCTGAGCTGATTCGGCCTGCACAGAGACCACCCGCTGGTGCCCACATTATAGACGTCGCAGGCTGCGCGCTTTCGCAGGACCTGGTGGCGCGGCCCGCTTGGATGATGGCGCGCAGCCCGTCCGCGTCTGTCCGGCGCCGGTCGCGCTGCTGGTGTGCGAGCGAGGGGCGGCGAAGGGCACGCAGAGCCGGTTAGGCGGATGCCTCCCCTGTACATGGGCAGGGGCACCTCACCCATGGCTGCCCGCATTCTGTCGCATTCGTAGAGAGGCGGGTGAGGTGTCCTTGCGTACGTCCGCTCGCTCACGTGCTCGTGGCGGAACGCTCCGGGGGAGGACGGAAGGCGCCTTGGCAGCTTGTTCGTCGTGGGTAGCGCGTGAGGGCGTCAGCAGTGGTGCGAGCGCCGGTGAAGACAGAGGCCGCGGAAAGGAGGCGAGGGCGGCGGGTTCCTCTGTGACGCCTCTCTCTCGGCGTCTATTCCTCCCCCTAAAGTGCACACCTGTGGAGCCTCTATGCTTTTTTTTTTACTTCTCGGATGCTGTTATGCCGGGCCCACAGCACTGACTCCACGGAGGAGAATGCGTGCGCAGGTCTTAGGGGTGCTGTGGAGGATATGAAGGGGGCTTGTCGAGACGAAGGGTTGGCAGTTGATGGGGGAGAAGAGCGCGCTCTGGTGAGCTGAGAGCTGGAAGAACCTCACAGCGTGGTCTTGGGGCGTTGTGCAAGGACGAACTGTTTAGCGAGTGGGTGCCATGTGGCAGTTACCTACACTATTCACCGTCTCATCGAAAGGGGATTCTCGTCGTCTTGCTTTCTGCTTCTTTTTCGACTGCAGCAAAGGCGAGGTGGCGACGCGGAAGTAACGCCCGGCAGCTGCCGCGCTGATCTCATCTCTAATTTTGTTGCTGTGTGTCGGCGGTGCTCTTTCTGTGCCGGCCCACCTGCGCGGGAGTAGAGCGCATCGCGTCTGATCAAACAGCGAGAGCTCTTCTCCTGAGGGGGGCATGCAGCTCTCCTTCAAGTCCGTCGCTGGGAAAGGTTTGGTGATGCCCGCAGGCAGAACGCACGAGCTGTAACAACGCGTCAGTTCGCCGCACGGCACGGAGAACTTGCTGAAATTGAAACGCCATTGGCCCTCTTAGTTTTCTTTTCGACAAGTGAGTGCGAGCGTGGCGCTAGCTTGCACAATCGTCACACCGCTGTTAAGGGTCTCAGCAGTTTGTGTGCGCACGATTTGACCATCGTCCACCTTAAAGAAACAGAGCAGAGAGGTAAACGCAGAGGCCATTGGTCCCCGCAGAGGGCTTACGCATGCAGTTAGGGACTTCCCATCCGCTTTCGCGCACTCAGCGCAGCCCATCGGTACAGCCGTGCCTTTTCCAATTTCATCGTTCAACTCCCATCCGCCTTTGACAGCATGTGCGCTACCAGCACGAAGACAGAACGTTCTCTTCCCTTCGTTTCATTGTACATTGCCCAGTCGGGCTGCGTCTCTGTTTGTGTGTCTGTGTGGGAGGAGGCGGACGTCTGTCGAAAGAGAAACGGCAGCGCGGAGCAATCCGTTCTGGCGAAGCGTCTCGATCGACGACGAAGTCGGTTCTCGACGAAACACCGCGACACACACACACACACACAGACGCCGAATGTGATACACACGTGCGACGCGCCATCTTCATTTTCGTTGTGCACATATATGTCGAGTGACAACACTGCTGGGGCCCACTGCATATCATTCGCGGCGCTACCAACCGGGGGTACTGTGAGCGACTGGTTGGCGTGCGCCTCTGGCCCTTCCCCTCTTCTCCCGGTGCTGCATCCCTTTCTTGAGAAGGAAAGAGGAGTGAAAGCGGCGCGCGCTTGCGTGTCTTCCCGCGTAGCTCTGACTCGATAAAGGGGGAATCCGCCGAGAATGGCAACAGCGGCGGAACTCGGCGCCGGGGGAGTAGACCCGGCCGGAAGGCCCATCTTCGTGGCGACGGAGCACACCCGCTATGCCCCTGGTACCGAGCGCGAGCTCTCCGACCAGGAGCAGCTAGCGTGGAAGTCATTTCAGCTTTGGCGCACGTCGCTTTCGATTGAGCGTCGTGACGCCGTGTACCGAACGATCACGAACGCGGACTACACCAACTTCAACCTCACACGCCACATCATGGGCACGCCATATCCGGTGATCGACAGTACTCCTTCAATCATCAGCACCGTCGCCGGTGTTCGCCTGTACGAGCACGGCATCGCTGTGATTGCCGGGCTCAGCTACAGCATGTGGGTGCGGTCCAAGGCGTCGCTGCGCCACACCCGCTTGCACCCGGCCACCCGCTTCTTTGTTTCCATCGGCACATTCGTTTTCGCTGACATGTGCTTCTGGTACCGCAGCATGTTCCGCCTCTCCGGCTTCCTGCCGAACGACTACGAGTGCCGCAAGTTCGGCGTGATGGAGTCGAAGGAGCGACTGGAGCGAAAGAAGGAGTTGTGGGCCAAGTACACGGCGTATAAGCGGGAGTGGTGCCGCCGCTTCGACTACCACGTCTACGGCATCCGCCCCGGGGAGAGGTTCAGCCTCTTCTCCGCCTGCTGGCTCCCGCCGTGGTCCACGCCGTACGGCACCGTCACCGATTACCCACTGCGCAGAAATCCGTACTTCCTTAGCGCCACCCCGCTGCGGGAAATGTACGGGGAGTACGCCTTTTCAATGGAGCTGCCCAAATCGGAGTACTCGCCGCTGTCACAGGCGAGACCGGAGGTTCGCTACACGTTCCGCGGCCCGCTTGTCGCTTCGGAGAGCAACAAGTCCTCCGCTGCGTGAGGGCGCGCGCTCGATGGGACCTACGTGGCAGCCACCGGGAGCGGTATGTGCGGTAGAGAAGGGTACAGCGCAGCGCGCACAGGTCTTGACTCTCGTACGGCACCTTCACAGGAGTACCTCCGATAGGGTGAAGCGTCTGTGTCTCGCGCTTGTATGGCCGGCGGTCACCTTTTGGTGTGATTTCTTTCTGCTTGGGGCAATGTGAGCGTGGCGTCACCCCTTTTTTCTGCATTTTCCCCTCCCTCTCTCCCTCTTATTTTTCTCGCATGCCATATCATTTATGTTAGGCAGAAGAAGAGTACCACACAGCCGCCTGTGCACCTCTGTGGCTGCATACTGTATACACACGCTCACCGGTACTGCGGAGTGCTGCAGCTGTCGACAGGTGCGCTAGTATCTGCATTTCTGCCACACCGTTGTACTGTAGCGATCGCGCGTGACGCGTGGTAGCTTTGCTTTGGGCTCAGATGGGGTGGTCGAAGACCGACATGCACCGTGTGCGTGTGGGCAAGCTCTCTGCGCGTGTAGTCCAACGCTTCGTCTGTGTCAGCAGCGAAGCCACATCCTTTCGCCTCATTCTCTGTTTCTGGGAAGAAAAAAAAAGACCGCGCCAACGGCGCTCCCGTGGCAGAGGTGTACTCAAGGCTGCTCGCCGCCGAATAGGGGGAGCGCAGGTTGGGTTTCTTTCACCTCGCGGTGACCTCACGCGGGTAGGTTGCGCGGCTTCGCCGCGTCGCAAGCCATTTGTGGGCTTCCTGTTTTCTGAGGGCGCACACGATGGACGCCTTTCTTCCTTGGTGACTGCTGTACACTTCGTGTGCCACGTTGGCGCTGATAGAGCACAGACAGTGGTACTTGCGCAGCTTCTCTGCATCCCTTTTCCACTCTTCTTGCTGCCAACCTTCACGGTCAACTCTGCACACACGTGCGTGCCCACAGAAGCTATTGCCCACTGCCGTTTTCGCGGAAGGAGGAAGAGGAGGGAAAGGCTACCGTCGCCTCACGAACACCGAGGATAGAACAGATTATGTGCTCGCTGTGGAGCCGCCGTGTGCTTGCAGCAGGCTAGTTTTGGGCTCAACGAGCGGCAGCGGTGACCTCTCCGTAACCAGTGCCTCCTCGTCACGTCTAGCCAGAGCTGGTGTCCATCGCTCTTGTTGCGGCTGTGGGTTGGGCCGCTTGAGATGTTTGAGCGGCCCACACACGCGCACGCATGCAGCAAACCGACACAGTTATTTTTGCGATCCCGCATCCACTCTGCAGGCCTCCCTATAGCTGCCGGCGCGTGAGCGAGCACAGGCCTCCTCTCTCAGGCGTCGAATGCATCGCCCGCAGTGGATAGCTCAGACGGCTAGCCTGGACCAAGTTGTTCGACACGCCGTGAACAACCACAGCGATAGCCGAAACGGCAGCGGCGGTGGAGGCACCTTTCAGTCCACATCGCTACTTTCTTCCTCTGCTCTCGATGGTGTCTCCGCCGCGAGTGCCGTCTCGCGCCTGGTCGTTCAGGGTAGCCCATCCGCGTCGGTCGCACAGACGCCAACGGTGCAGGCGATTCACGTGCTGTGCCACCGCTTCCTCGAAACCTACGCAACACCAGAGGCGCTTGCGAGAGACACGGCATGGTGGTCGACAGAGGCAGCTCGCTTGCATGCGGCGCACTTCGACGGCAATGCACACACGGACATTCCCGGCGAAGCGCCTCCAGCAGCGCCCGGGGGATGGGGTGAGTTCATCAGGCACATAGTGGAAGTAATGGAATCAACGCACCACATCGCCACGGCGCAGCGGTTGGAGGACAGCGTACCAGCGTTGTCATTGCCGCCTATGCGGCAGGCCGATACGCCGGGCGAGGTGAATGTAATGCAGCTCAGCAGCGAGGTGCAGAATGGCGGATGGGAGAGCCTCGAGCTTCTTGACAGCTCACCACACGGCGATGAGGCTGCCGCTGCGATGCACCGTGACGAGGAGTGCCTGCGTGTCATAGAGGCTGCTTTACAGAGCGACGCCCACCACTGTGAAGAAGCGGAGCAGCTTGATAGCCTTCGTTACCTGCTCAAACACCGCCCGGAGCTCATTGTCCAAAGTGAAAACGTCGTTGATCTCGAACGAATGGTGATCGATCGCGCATGTTCGCAGATGAAGAGTGGCTGGTTGGAGGCGGCCTTGTCGCTCTTTCTGTTCCTCCCTCCTCGCGCCCAGATGGATATGGTGCACGCCGCCAGCTCGGCAGTCACTACCCTGGCTTGCACTGGCGAACCACCCGGACTGCTTCTCGTGGGCTTCCTGCATCGACTCCTCTTGGAGCTGCCGCACGGCTGGCTGCCGCTGCTGGACAACGAGGTGACGGAGGTCTTTGTGCGAGTGCTAAGGGACGTCGCCGTTCCCTTTGGAAGGCTACTGGACGAGTTGGACCCTCACGCTGTGTGGCTGGAGCGCTGGTCGGCGCGACCGTCGTTCGCTCTTTCGTTGGACGCTGTTCTCCGCTCGCATCGGTCTCTCGTAGATGATCTGGCCGCGCAGCTGCCCTCGTCCCACGCGACATGCGTGCTGCTGTGCCTGCTTCCACAGCTGAGCGAGTGCATTGTGCCACAGGACCCGTCCACAGCGTCGTCGCAGCAGCCGTGGCCGAGAATGTTTCACGCGCTTCTCCAGTTGCTGTGCGGCGAAATTTGGATGGACGCCGGTGTGTACGACGCCGGCGCTCATTCGCTGTGTCGCTGTGCAGGAGCCTTGCCGCCAGCAGAGAAGGAGAAGTGCTTGGATGTGGTCTCTAGAGCGGTGCTCGACTGGGTGCCAACGGCGGACTCTCCGGCGCATGATGCTCAGCTCGCCTTTGCTTTGCGGCTGCTGGCAACTCTGCTCACAGGCGACGGCGAGCAGGCGCTGTGGTGTAGCCCGCTCACATGGAAGCTGGTGGACGGCCCGCTTTTCACTCAGTCTCGCGCGTGGCTGCTGACTCGCCAGCGGCGACTGCCGTCAACGCAGATGCTCTCTCGCGCTCTCCAGCAGGATGTCGTTGACGTGGTGCGCGAGTGCTGGACGCGGCTGCTTCAGGCTCACACCCCGAAGCTGCCAGCCACCCTTGCAGCTGTTGTAAAGGACGCATGCGACGGCGGAAGCGCTTTTCGATGGACGGAGCTCGTCCGGGTGTCGACCACGGTGGCTGGGTGGGCTGCTCTCCAACCGTACATGTACACCATCGCTGATGGCATCACCCACATGCCAGCGCGCTGGGCGGAGCTTCTCCACGCCATTGTGGAGGTCGGTGGGGGCACTCTCGAGAGGTCGTCGGAGATGGGGGTCGTCTCGACATCGTCGATCCACACATCAGACAAGAAAACTTCGCGCGCCTCCGCGTGTCTGCGCTCCCTTACCCCCCACGGCGTGGCACTGCTGCTCCGCTGGTCAACCTGCCCCCTCGCTCGCGAGGGGCTGGCAGAGGCCGCGCGTGACGCGTCACTTGCCTTTCTTCGAGGCAGCCCGCACGAAGCGGCGCAGCGGATGCGGTGGCCGCTACTCTGGCCTGTGGAGGCGTACCCAAAGGTCGGCTGCTCCGATTTGTCGCTTATCGAAGACGCGTTCGAGGTCGCCCGTGCCGCCCGCGCTGGCGCCTGCTACCAGTCTATTCACCTCCTCCTTCGATCGACAGCCTTGCCCAGCGATGACGGCGCTGACGGCTGTGACCCGGGTCGAGAGCTACTCGAGGAGCTTTGGGGGCAGCTGGTCGACCTGTGGTTGGCTCCGGCGCAGCTGACTCCAGACTCAGCCGGCAGTGGCTCTTTGTCCGTCGTGCCGGCCAACCGCTTGCCTTTCGGGGAGGATACCCTTCTCACATTGCTCTGCGCTATGGCACTTAGTGTGCTGGTGCGCCCGTCGGCGGAGTTCCGGGCGTGGTTCGACCCAACCGTGGCGCAGCGGCGCATCCGCCAGTTGCGCCACCTGTGCGAGGAGCGTCGAGGGGTGGACCCTGTATACTTCATGGTGCGCTTCATTACTTCCGGTAAGGGCCGCAAGCGGCTGCCGGCGATTTTTCTGGAAGGTTTTGAGGCGGAGCTGACCGTTGACGCAGTCTGCGACGTGAGCAGTTTCACAGAGGGCGAGGCTATGCCGGCGGGCGATATCAGTGCTGCTGCTGCTGCTGCTACCGCAGAGGAAGAGGTGCAGCATCCCCAGGCCATGCTTCTTCACTCGTCATCGGGCTGCAGCCCGCCCGCATTGGAGGCAGAGGCTCGTACCGCGACGCCTTCACCCAAGTTTGAGGTGCTGGAGTCGGTCGCTCGGGTCCTGCTGGCGAACCGAGCGGCGCTCCGTGTCACACGGCAGGAGGTAGAGCAGTGTCTGGCGAGACGCAGCGCCGACGAGTGGGCATCCTACGCGGACACGGAGGCTCGTGTGCTGTCGGTGTGCGCAGAACTGGAAGAGCAGCACTCTGCGAGCGCTGCGTTGCTGTCCAGCGCTCATGTGGACATTTTGTTTCTTGTGTCGCTGTGCCTGCACAGCTGGCTTAGCCTTCCGGCGACACACAGTACGCCTGCGCGACGCAAGCTCTACTGGGCAGCTCTAGGGTTTTTCAGCGAGCACGGCATTGCTGCGTATGATGCGTTGGTGGCGCGCAGCATCGCATTGCATGTGGAGCGAGCGGCTCGGGAGAGTGCCGGCTTCGTAAAGGAAGCCGCGCTGTTTCCTCTGTCACGCCCGATACCACTGCCCTCTGCCCTCTTTGCGCACTTGCTTGTACGACCTTTCGCGCTGGTGACGAGCTGAGCGTTCATCACTCCCTGGTTGGAGTGCGGGGTCGCAGGGTGGTGATGGGGGTGAGTGTCTGCAGAGGGGGTGTTGTGTGGGGCAGCTGCTCTTCGCTCTGCACCAACGCACGTCTTCAGTGGGGAGTGGGTGTGCGCAAAGGGGCGCACAGCTGAAAACATGAGTTTATGGTGCGCGGCTGCCTCCTCTGGGGCGGGCCGACGATCAATGCTGTTGATCCTCCCATGTACAAGTCGAAGCCATCGTCGTACCTTTTTGTTGTGGCTCTCTGCGGGAAACGGCAGGACCGCTAATCGTTGACTGTGGGCCAAGGGAGAGGGTATGTGCTACATGCCCGTGTGGGCTTGCCCCAATGCCACGTTTCGCCTTCATTTGCTGAAGCACAGGAGCTCATTGCTGGCCTGCAGCATGCGAGGGGGGGAGGGGGGATGCACAGGGAGGGTGAAAGCGGGAGGGGTGGGGCACCGTGGATGCCTTGACTAGGCAGTCGCGTTTCGTGATCACTAGCGGACGCCAATGGAGGCTTCGCTGACGCGCTGCAGCGTCTTCCCTTTTCTCAGCATCTGCCCTAACGAGATTCTTCACACCCCAAAGCTCGTCCCTCTCACTCTCGTGCTCTTCTTCCCCTCCTTTCGTGTTGGTGCAACCCTCCTCCTCGTCTGTGTGTGGCGGAGTCTTGTGCGCACGCGAGCGCGCAGCGGCTTCAGCACATCGCTCTGACATTACCACCGCTCATATTGCATTGTCTTCGTCAACGCCGTCGCACGGGCCAGTGGAACGGCTGAGAGGCACGCTGAGCTGGACCAGACACTTATGCAGACCCTTTCACCGCACTCACGCCGACACACACACACACACACAAAACGGTCTTGCGGTCCCGCCACCCTCTTTCGTACAGACGTGATCCGCATCGTCCTCTGCCGGATACGGCGAGATCGCTCTCATACAGTCGAGCTTCTGTTTGTGTGTGCACTCCGCCCTCTACTACCCCCTCCTCCCCTCCCGTCTCTGTGTCGCTCTCGTGTACCCCTTGTTTATCCCCTCCCACCGCCATTAAATATTTGTTTCAGTCCGACTCCGCGCTGCCGCGCGGCGACTCGGTGTACTTCTCGAGAAGTTCTCCAAGAGCTCTGTGCTGTTGCCTCCGCAAACATTTTCTCGAGTGTACCGGTGTGGGTAATCTGCCGAGAGCCTCTCATCTATGGCATTGCCTTACACTTCTTCGCTGTCAATCGTACCTCTCCCTGTTTGTCGCATCGTCGACCTCCCCTTTTTTCGCCGGCAGCGTTCATCGCTCCTATGCCTTGGTTGTCGCACATGCCGCACGCTTCGTCTGCCACATCAGCCTCGCCGGCTGAGAGCGGCCGCCAAGACCATGAGTGTTGTGTCCAGGAAACACCACAACAGGGTCCAACGGTCATGCCGCCACAGCTGGCGGACTGTGTCAAGGCCTCTGAGTGCCTCATTCAGGGCATTTTCAAGCGCTACTCGACGTCTCAGATCGGAATCGCGTTTAACGGGGGAAAGGACAGCGTGGTGATGTTCGAGCTGCTCCGTCACGCAGTGACAACCCCGATTCTGGCGCAGTGCTGTATTTTTGTGGTCGAGCACAGCGATGATTTCGACGAGCTGCGCAGGTTTCGCGCATGGTACATGCAGAAGGTTGCGCCAGGCGTGCAGCTAGTGCACCAGGGCGTGGCGCAGGACATGCGACTAAGTTTATGGAGGCTCACGGAGCAGTTCCCACTCAAGGTGGTGTTCATGGGCACGCGCAAGACAGACCCACACGGCAGGTACCAGAAAGAGGCGGTGGAGAAAACAACGCCTGGCTGGCCAGATTTCTTGCGCGCGTGTCCCCTCTTTCACTGGTCCATGAACGATGTGTGGATGTACACTAAGATCATGCGCATTCCGCAATGCAGCCTGTACGGGAGCGGCTACTCGTCAGTGGGCCGAAGTGCCGACACGAATCGTAACCCCCTCTTGCTGCGAGAGGATGGGAGCTACCGGCCCGCGTGGGAACTGACGTGCGATAACGCAGAAAGAGAGGGGCGCCAAGCGGACTAGAGGAAAGAGCAGCCAGCGCGTGGCGACGGCTAAGCGCTCACGTCATTTTCGCGCGTCCCTTTCGCGGCCAGTCGTGCCCAACTGCATGTCGATGGTGCACTGCTTTTCGCGTTTGGCTGCATGGAGGCTGTGCGCAGCCTTCGCTCTCATCCCGACCACTGCCGGCCCCACCAACCAGCGTGAGGGGGGCTGTGGGTGGGAAAAGGGCGCGCGTGTGTCAGACTACGCGTTCGCGAAGCGCTGGCGCTGTGGCAGCGTGAGAGGAGTGATGGTCTTCCGGTAGAGGGGTGGGGGTGGAGTCGGGCTCCGTGCGCCCCCTTATGTCCCTCGTGATGTGCGCTTGTGGGGTAGCCCCGTGCACTTTCCCCCCAACGGAAAAGTGCGTGTGCTCCTTCTGCGGCTGCGAGGGGCGGGGGAGAAGGACGGATGGGGGTGGGGGTGGCGCGAGCGCCGGCGATCATCACCGCAAAGCACCGCCTTTCATGCGCACCAGTGGCTTCTCTCGCTCTTGAGCCGCTGTACGAAACGGAAGTTCTGACCGTGCGGAAGAATGCCATGATGGCTTTCCGCGCGTGTCTGCCCGAGCCTCCGACTTTTTTTTCTCGCGTGCGCGCAGCGCTGTGGCATGCGGTGATCGAGGTAGTTCTCACAGCCCTCTCCCATTATCGCGCTCACTCTCTGCATGCCCGGGGTGTGGTAGTGGCGCTCTTTTCTCGCTGTGATGGCTTCCATTGGCAGCTGTTTCGTACACGGGTGAACGCTCGACGCGTCGGCCTCCCCACCGATGCGCACCCCACACCCAGGCGCCAAGGCGTATTTGAGCCCAAAGCTGACGCCCCTCTCTCACCCTGATCTCTCTTCCATTCGCTTAGGTGATCTTAAGCATACCGTCTTCCCAAACGCCGTCACGTACCGAGGCTCTCCCGCTCTTCACACTTCCTTGCCTCTTTCTTCTGCGCGGAAGAGTGCTGGTGAGCGGAGGGCGTAAGAGGCGGGCATGACGCTGAGGAGGCAGATGACGACTGCGCCAAAACGCGCGAGCACACCGCTGACACCGTAAGCGTACGTGAGCGAGGCAGCGGACATTGCATACAGAAGCGAAATACGGCACACCGTAAGCACAGAGGGAGAGGTGGCGAAGCGGCCAGCCTGCACATGCACGCGCTTCCCTGCCGCATTACCTGCGCGTCGGTGGGGCACTGCTCTTCGTAGTATCTCTGCAGCGAAACGATAGAGACGCGCCCTCCTTATCTCTGCGTGCGTGCGCCCATCTTCACGGAGGAAATACTCGGCCACTGCGCAGCCCTTCTGCAGTCGCAGATGGTATAGGAGAAAGGAGGAGGACCGACTGAATCGAACTACCCGCTCCCCCTGACCCCCCTCCCTCCTCCGCAGATGTGAGTACTCTCCAACACCACTACCTTCTCTTCCTTTGGGGGGATGTGCTCGAACGCGCACCTTTCCCCCACCCTCTCGACCGCCTCGTCGTGCACAACGCACGCTTCTACAACGCCTTGGAAAACCTGCACACACACACACACACACACACGTACACTTACGCAGGTTATCTGCGCGATGCATACCACGCAAAGGAGCAGAGATTCAACGCATTATCTCATAAGGTAGAGCGCATTCGTGGCAGAGGTTCAGTGTTCCCTCGATCGTGGAAGCTGCAGCAACAACGGCGAAGATGAGCGGGCAGCACTTCGATGCCATGTGGACGGCTCCACCGCCGCCGTCGTACACCGATACGGTGTACATAAATCCACAAGACTACGTCGTGCTGGCAACGAGTAGCGGTGAGGAGACGTTTGCGCATCGGGATTGCCTGATGGAGTCGCCTGTGCTGCGACTCGCGTTTCGCAAGCGCGTCTCTATTTCCACCGAGCATGTGGTGGTAAAGTTTGTAAAGGAGGCGGAGCCTCAAGGCACAGGTGCGGTCTTGCTGAGAAGAAATACCGTGGACGGGGCTTCTGCATCTCAGCATCGTCTTGAAGTCGCGGCGGAGATAGCCACCACTGATGGAGGTAGCGGAGGCGAGGAGGAGGAGGAGGGAGACGGGGTGCTACCAGGCGCTGGCGCAGCGGCAGTAGGGATGGCGGGAGAGAATGCGGTTGCGTCTGAGCCAGAGCATCCGGTCACCCTTAAGGAGACGCTCCGGACGGACAACTCGGTGTATGTGCTGTTTCCGCGTCTCGACGGCGATCAGCTCAACGTCCTCGTGTCATATCTCTATTTCAAGCACCTGTACAACCGTCGCCCTTCGGAGGACCGGCCAGCATTTGAAGTGCCTGCCGCAATGGCGCTGGAGGTGATGCTTGTGGCACAGACGCTGGAATGCTGAGTGCCACACACACACACATATATATATATATATATGCGCACTCAGTCCTTCGCTGCACGGAGCATCGGTGTGACTTCACGGTCGAGGGCCTGGATGGAGCAGCGGCACACCACTGCTCTTTGAGCCCGCCTTTGAGATGTGCATGTATAGGAGAGGCCATGAAATGGGACGATGGTCGACGGACGGCCGCAGCTTTGCGATGCGCGTCCACAGACATTGATATGCAAGGAAAACAAGGCCTAGTGGCAACGCTATCTGTGACTGGGTGAGTGCGTATACCATTTTGAGGGAGACACCCGGACGAATACGCGGGGGGACGCACTGTGGGATTTAGAGAAAAGTGTAAAGGACGGTGATGGGAAGCAGATGCACGCGTGGCACCTTTCATCTGCAGTGTTTAGGTGTGCTCAACAACGTTTTCTGTGGAGCCATCGACGCAGCTGTGTGATGAGACTCATTGACTTGAAGGGCTGTCGTTGTCTTTCGTACGCATGCGCTTCATTATTTGAAGATCTCTTTCTCGCTCTCTTGGTCACCCCGCCTTTTTGCCTCACCTTGCATCCTCCTCAGCCTCGCAAATTTCACGGCACAGCCTTATACCGGTAAGCACTTCGAAGCGGCTCATGAAGCGGAAGACCGTCCCAGTGGAGGCGGCACCACTGCCGACCTGCACGGTGGTGGGGCCGGAGGACATGATGCTGGTTGCATGCACCTCGGGCGAGCTGTTCCTCGTAGAGCGCAACTGTGCCATCGTTAGCGGTTATTGTCGTGACCTGTTGCAAGCCTGGGAAGGTGCGGTACGCCGCGAAGTGGCTCAGAGCAGATGTGAGGACAGCGCCGTGAGCGACGGCGCGACGGCGGAGGCGATCGTGATGGCTTGCATCGAGCCCGACTCGCACGGGCGGTACGCTGGCGGGCCGCTTGCCGCCGACCCAGCTGACATACCTTTTATGCCATTCCCCGGCGCCGAAGACACCTCTTCTTTTGAGACCATTCGACATGTCCCAGTCACTGTAGTCGCCGAGCACTACCAGCAGCGACTGCGAGGAGCGGAGGCAATCACACCGACCAAGCTCGACCGTCCGTCGTCGAAGTCTGTGTCAAGCTATGGCGACCGCAAGGGGGCGCACGTCATTATACCGAAGCCCATCAGCCCACTCGCACCCATAGAGATCGTCGATGGGGCACTGATGTATCCGGTCGTGGTGATCCCTTACACGACCCCGGAGCTGATGGAGTCCGCTCTGTCGTACGCGCATAGAAAGTACAAAGTTGATGTCGACGGCGAGAGGCCGGGAGTGGAGTCGGCCGTTCCGGCCACCCTCGCCTCAGCAGAGGGTCGCTGGCGACTGATCGCGGTGTCTGTACTGACCAGCATGTAAAGGAAACCCGCAAGTTGTACTCTTGACCGCGCCGACGCACGGCTGTTGTCATCATTGTGTCTGCAGACATGTACAGTAGCACAACATCTTTGGCTGCCTGTTGGCGTCGCTGGAAGCAACGGCAGCAGCAGTGCCCCCCCCTCCCCCTAGTCGCTCGCCTCCTCTTTGCCTTTCTGTGTTGTGCGGAAGACAACGCCATCAAGGGCGCGGCGGAGAGGAGCGGGGCGCGTGTCGTTTTACATTCTGTGCCGACTGCCACGTCTCGTCTAGTCCACCTAAGAAGATTACGCGCAGTCCATGGAGGAAGCGTGTGGTAGGGTACGGTCACAGCTACCGCACACGTCTCGACTCCCACGCCCTCATCCTCCCTCGCAAAGATGGATGGCGGTCTCGAGGGCAGCGCTTTGGCCCTCTGCTCTCTTCATTCCATGTAGCCCATCTAATGCAGTGCTCGCATGCTCTCTGACTCCCTCCCTCCCTGTCTCCTCTTCCTGGTAGCACACACACACACGCCCTGCACACACATGCGATTGCGCCTATCCTTTAGCCCCCGTGTGTGGACATCTAAACTAAGTATCCGCCGCCGGCAGAGAACCCCAAGCGGGAACAAAGGTGGTGCCTCGGTGCCGGACTTTCGTGACGTTCCCCTCTTCACGGTCTGCTCCTCGCGCTTCCTGCCGTGCTCAGTGGGCGTACTCATCACGCCTAATCCACCTTGAGAGGAGCAGCGACTGTGCCCCCGCAGCGCCGCCCGCTCTCTCTCTCTCCTTTTCTAATATTTTCGCCCTTTTTGCCGCTTAGCTGCTCTCCTGTTCACATCCCTTAGCGGCTGTATCGGGGTTGCGATGAATCGACTGCGCGAATGGGGATCACAGGCTGCGAGCTGTGCGACCTCACGCCTCGAGAACAGGAGCGATGAGTGCGAGGCATCGCACGTGTACGTACACAACTGCGAAGACACCCACCACTCAGATCGCGAGGAGGAGTCGGACAGTGACAGTGGCGTCCAGCTCGGTGACAGTGAAGGTAGCGCAAGCGATGACAACAGCGATTTGGGCAGCGCTGCTGGCAAGCACGACAGCAATGCTGATGGGGACGAGAACAGTGACCCACTTTTTCGCATCTCGGGTGGCGTGAATGAGACCACCATGGAGACATTAAGCGCCGCACTCTTCAATGATCTCGAGACCTCACACAGCCCTCGAGCACTTCCGGTGGAGCAGAAGGCGCGGGGGAAAGCCACGGAATGCTGCGTCTGCGGAGCAGGCGCCATTTACACCTGCCCAGGCTGTGGCCGTCGCACGTGCAGCATGACATGCGTGCGGGTGCACAAGGCAGACTTCCAGTGCACCGGTGTCCGCGATGTGGCGGTGAGGGTACCCCTCAGCGAGTTCACAGATCAGCAACTGCAGCGTGATTACCACTTCCTCGAGAACTGCCGCCGCGTCATCGGCAACATCGAGCGCTGCTTTCCTCGCACTGCATGGCGGTATAACTACAAGGCGCTACCTCCCCCCCTGCATGCCCTGCGTGAGGCGGCACGGCGCCGCGGCGTCATCTGCCAGATTACGTCGGAGGGGATGCTCAAGCGAGACGAGAATACAAGCCGGCTCGATCGAAAGACGAACACGATTGTGTGGCGCTGCGAGTTTCAGTTTAGCGGCCCCTCAGACGGTGCCGGTATGACGACCATATCTACAGACTGGGGCAGTGAGCGGCACCGACTTGGCGATATCCTCAAGTACTGCTGGGCCACCAACCCGCCACTGCTGTGCTACCACATCAACCGGCGGTACAATCGGGTCTCGAAGTACGTGGGCGGATCAGCAGCGACAACCGCGAAGGGACTCGAGGGAGCGAGGCCCACCGAAACGGACCCAACGCAGTGCGACGGCCCTGCAGTACCGCTGGAAGCAGGGGTGCAGAAAGCCTCGGAGGCTGCGCCCCCTACGGGTGTGGATGCCTCGCCCACGGCGGAGGTTGCCGGAGCAGTGGGCGACGAGGTCGAAGGTGATGTGGCCTCTTCTACTGTCAACACGACGGAGCGTGATACCGCAGCAAGCACGGAGGAGTGCCCAGTGAGTTCCTCAGCGGAGCTGCCGCCGCTGCGCGCCTACGAGGAGGTGTTGCCAGTGCCGCCGATCGAGCCAACCACTCCGCAAGAGGCACAGCAGCAAGCGTTCGTGCAGGCGTTCCTGGCAGAGGAGAAGTACTTCATCTTCTCCAAGGCGGAGCGGTTGGGAAGCGACGCGCGATACTTTCTGCTGGACCCGTACGAAACGCTCAACGAAAATTTGCGTCAACTTTTCTTTATCAACGAGTTCCCTGTGTTTGTTGTGGTGCACGCCTCCCAACTGCACCGCTTTCCCCTCGTTACGGAGGAGGACAAGGAGGCGATTCGGAGCAGCTTCCGCCCGAAGAAGGTGCGGGAGCCGCGCGAGCGACTGCCGATGCGCAAGCGGAGTGAGATGGAGGAGGAGGAGGTGGCGCGGCTGAGTCGCGTGCCTTGCCGGCGCTTTCTTGAGAGCCGCTGCGTACTCGCAGAGGAGTGCCCCTATTGGCACTGCACGCCCAGCGAGATACCCGTTTGCCGCACGTTTCTCCGGACTGGGGAGTGCGATAAGGGTACGCGGTGCAGTTTCCGTCACGACGCCGATGCAGTGCGGATCGCCCGCAAACGCCAGCGTGACGGCCCTGGCGAAGGCGGGAGCCCGATGCGTGGCTGTCGCATGGGGCGTGGCCGCGGCCTCCGCGGATGGCGTGATGGTGACCGCGGACGCGGCCGTATGGGCGCCTTTCGCGGCGGCTCCTACGCATCGCAACGCCGCATTGAGTAGGTGTAGCCGTGTAAACGGTGCCCCCCCCCCACCCACGCAACGCCTTCTCCTCTCCCTCCGTATGCGCTGACAAGCAAGTGCCGACTGACGCGGCTCTTTTCTCTCTGTCAGCTTTCCTGAGAGGAGTTTATCGTGCCTCTCTGACGCCCCTGGCGGAGACCCTACGACACAAAAGGGAACGAAGACAATAGGAGAGAGGGGGGCCCTCGCTAAGGTCCTCGACGGTGGTGTGTCGGGGGGGACAGTTGGAGCGTTTTTCGCTGTCCGTGAAGCCCTTCTTCTTTTCTCCTTGTGCGTGTAACAAAGCGCGTGCGCGCGCTGATTTTAACAGCAACGAAACACGGAAAAGAGCGCTGCGTTTGCTCCCTCCTCCTCTCATCTGCCTGCCCGCCCATCTCCGCTTCGTGGAACAGATTTAGCACGGCACACATACACACATACCTCCTTTGTGTGCGTGTCCGTCTTGCCCAGTGCTCGGTCTGCTTCATGGTGACTCGTAACTTTTTGGGTGCGCCAGCCAGGTTTGAGACGAAGTGAGGGCGGCGGCCGTGTTCTCCTCTGCATTCATTTTTTCACCTTCCACTCCTGCATGCTGTGAGACGTTTTACTAGGGGCCGGGTATTCGCGACGTTAGACCTCTTCCCCACAACTGCCTGAGCAGATGGACAGCCCTCAGCGCTTACCTGCCACGTTACATGCTCCCTGACACACTCGGGCAGCAACGCCATCGTTGGCCTTCCTCTCCCCCACGCTTTCTTCCCTCTCCCCTTCCCGTCTTCCGCAAATTATCCTTCACGATGAGGATGGCTCATGCGAAAGAAATCGTCAGCTACGCCGCCTGCTGCGCACGAGCACACACACGCACAGACTTGTCTGCTCAGGACGTGATGCAGGGCTCCTCTCACACCCTGCAGACATTTTCGACGCAGCGCTCCAGTCTAATTCCGCACGCGCACGTGTGACCGCCGCCTCTCTTCCTAATCGGCCAACTCCCGTCCACTCTGACGCACTGATTTTCGTATCGCTCTCCCGTTGTGTGCATCACATCGCCGCCGTGGCAGCACCTCTTTTGTTTGCCTTGTGTCTCGCCTGCTCTAATCGTCGGCGTCTTGGTGTGCGCCTGTGTGGCGAGTATCTCTGCTCTCTTTTCGCGCACGCGTCGACGGGCCGGCATCCCCTGCCTTGCCCAACGCTCTTGTGTCTCCCGACGAGGGCCGTCGCGATGCAAGGGGGGTCCACTATTACCACATCAATCTATCCCTGCACATCATCGACTTGCGCCTTTCTGCTTCACTCTCTCCCCCACCTCCTTCTTTCGTCACCGTTCGCTATCACGGTCGGATCGTTTTGGTCGGCGCTCGTGTGTGTATGGGCGCTCAGTGCACCTTTCTTAACGTGTTGGTGCCGTGTTCAGCATTGGTCCCCGGCGCGCCGCTGAGGAATGAACGCCGACACACCTTCGCCAGCGTGCGCCTCCGTGAGGCTTGGGGGTGACACGGCAGCAGGAACATCGCAGTCAGTGTATGCAGCACGACCGCGGTGGTCTCACGATGACGACGATAGCGTGACGGTGGTGCAGAGCACACAGGACTACACGCAGCGCATCTTCAGGACAAAGCCTCCGAGTGCGCTGTGGGTGCGCGGGCTGCGAGATGGCGAGGAGGACAACGTCGCCAGAGGTTTTCGGAGGAGCCATGGAGGCGTGAACGAATGGAAGGGGCTTGATGACACGGCAGACGAACTGTTGCAAGAGGCCGTGTATGCGGAAACGTGGCGTCGGCAGTGGTTGTTGTACCCCAACGCACTTGCGATCGCCTACTTTTGCTTGATGGTCGTGCGTATGATGAGCGGACTTCATCGCTCTTACCGGCTAGACTACCCGACCGCGCCGTGGCAGCTCGAGCTGTACGGGCGCCGGTACGGCGAGAACGGCGCCTCTTTCTTGATGCGAGTGTTTGTGCCGTTGGCTGGCCCACACGTAGTCGGAGCAGCGTACGCTCTGAGTCTTACTTACATGATTGGCGGGGCAGCACACAACTTCATCGCACTGTGCGGCGTCGGCTTGTCCTTGCTGTCCATGGGCGCGCTCTTCACGCAGTGCTCATTGCTGTTTGCCTGTTGCGGCATCTCTCCATCGCATCACGGTTGGGAGTGCGACGTATCCTTTGCCCTCCACCACGTTTGCAGTGCCATTCGGGTGCTGTGCCCGCTGCTGGCGGTGTGGTGTGTGTCTCCGGTACTGGACCAATTGTGGGGCTGCGGCTACCGGTGGCGGTGCGCGCTTGCCGTGCCTTGTGTGGTGGCCTTAGCATGCCTGGTCAGCTCTTTATACGACGAGGCTCCCTCGCAGACGATGCTGGATGTGGCGCACGTGACAGTGCTGCTCACGTGGCCTCTGTTCGTGAAGTCATGCTGGAAGCAAAAGCCTTTTGAGGCAATAAGGATGGCGCAGAAGCGGCACAAGGAGTAGCGGCGGGAAGTTGATAAGTGTGCGGGTGAGCGAGAAAAACGCCGATGTGAGGAAGCAGGCGTACCCTTAATGCAGCCGATAGTGAGTCGGGGAGGGGGCTCGATGATGGGGAGGTGGACAGAGTACATGGAGAGCTTCACGACTGTAGTAGCGGAACGTGAGACCCGCTGCGATGCCCTCAGTGCTCCGCCGCCCTCCCTCTGCACCTCCCCAACACACAAAGAAGTCCGCGTGTGCTTTTGACGGATGCCTTTCGTTCTGTCTCTCCGTCTCGGACTCTTTTTGCTGTTGCCTATTGGCCCTCCGCCCCTCCCTCGGCGGGTTTCTATCGGTGTGGGGTGGCTCTGCGTCGCGGCACACCCACGCACATCATCCGAGAGATCGGAGCAGCGCAAGACGCCGGCACGCACTGACGCAATGGTGCCATCACTATCGGCGCTTGTGCGCATCTTTACTGTCCTTGACGTCTCCTGCGGAGATGAGCGACGCTACCGGGCGACGAAAGAGGGAAAGAGGAGAGCCTCCCTGCGAGGTACGCGGAATGGCGGCGAGGCAGGTGGCAGTCCACCGCGCGAGCCAGACACAATTCCAACCTGCGGAGGTGCGGCTGCATCTCCTTCATCCCCTTCGCTTATTCCCCCCTCCCCGCTCGGACAAATGGGCTTGCGTTTGTGCGTCCTCGCCCTGCCTCTCCTCTGCTCCCTTCTGCATCCGTACTCTTTCCTCTCCCACCCACCCACTCGCTCACCCACTTTTCGCACGCGCCGAGAACACGCTGCGAGCAAGACAAAAGGCGGGGCTGCTTCGAGCCAAGCGCACATGCAGAACCTGCCGCCTGCGCGGTGTTTGTACATCCTAACGTCCTGCCCCCTCCCCCCACTCGTCCTCCCTTTCCCCCCTCTAGGCCTTTCCGACTCATCATGTCGTCCTCCATGTTACCGCTGTGCGCGACGGCGCAGCGGGTGAGGGTGCTCGAGTGCGGACCGTGTGCACTCCGCTCAGCGATGCGGAGGGCCGATCAAGAAAGCTGGACAAAGCCGCTGGCAGACTTTGCTGTGGATATCGTGGCCGGCGCCATCGCTCTCACCAGTGCCACCGAGGTACTCGTCCCTGCCTCACTGGTGCACTATGTGGAGTCCTGCCGGGCAGTGGCGGCGCGGACCTCAAGCAGCGGGCCAACGTCGTGGCCGTGGCCAGCGTGGGACGTTGCGCTGGCGGAGCAGCGCCTTGTGACCTTGGTCACGGCCCCCGATGTCGCCCGCCTCGTGAACAGCGACAGCTACGGCGGCGCCTACCGGACCTTGTGCGTACCCGTTCCGTCTGGGCCGCTTATTGCACGGCTCGACTTCGGCCTTCCTGTGGACACGTTTTATGCGGAGGTACTGCCAGGAGTGCTCGATGTGATCGGCGACAACAGCCGTGTTCAGTGGCGTGCTTGGATGCGGTCAGCTCTCACGTGCCCGTACGAAGGCGCGCATGTGCCACCGATCCGCGTTGCGGAGTACACGAGCCAGCTGCTTCGGCAGGCGGGCGGATGCGAAAGCGTGATGTGGGAGGCCGCCGTGAAGGGCCTCACCCCTCGCTGGCTGGAGACGGCGTGCAAGACGGCTCTAGCGGTGGGTGTGCCACCAGGGTCGCTAGCGTTGGCACTGCCGGAGGAGTCCAGCTGTACCGCACGACTCCTCGCCAAGTCTGTCGAGGGTGGCGTTATGTCGTGGGCCGCATGTGCGGTCACCGAATGCCCGCTTTACCCTCGTGCATCACCTCTGGCTTCCCCGCAGTCAGTGCAGCTCTTCGTGACGGGCTGGAACGATGAGTCTGAGACTGCGTCATCACTGTACGACGGCGACGGCGACGCCGTGGACGCGGCGGAAGAGAGTCTGGCGACGTGCCTGGACTTTGTGGGCGCGGTCACGGAGCGCTTCACAGAACTGCTACGCACCACCAGTGCACGGGGGTAGGGATGCAAGCATTAGACAGACTGCGCGCTTAACTGCACGGAAGGGGGCGAGGGTGGACCGAGCGACAGACAGAGAGAGAGAGGTGAGGGCAGACGGCAGGGCGGCCTGTTTTGCAGGAGCCGCACCGATTCCACTTGCTCACCCTTCTGACCTCCGCATTCTATCACCCGTACCCGAAATCCTCACCTACGCTGCAGTTCATCGTACTTCGCTGCCTCTGCCTCGCACTGTGACGTCGCCGCTGGCATGGCACTTCTGTTGTCTGCACAGGTGGGGGCACCGCTGAAAATACGCCGCATGTCTTTCGCTTCTATCTCTTGCATCGCTACCGTCCTGTGGCTCGACAGACACATCAGCTGGCGCAACAGAGTATGTGCGCCGCATCACATAAAACACGCAGATGTTTTGCTCTTCTCAATACCGCATCGGATACTCGTAGGAGGTGCGCATGGGTGGGGACACGGGGTGTGGGCCAGCGCCAACTCGTTCCCCACGGGTGTCGTGGCAGAGCCTTCTAGGCTACACATCGCTCCCCCTCCCCTTCTCCCCTTCCGCCTTGCACCCCCCCCACACACACACATTTTCAGTGCAGGTCACTGGTAGCTGCACATCTCGAAGCGATGGCGGCGGGTACCGCCTCCTAGCGGCACTGACTCCTCCTCGTCTTTTCCTCGCATCCTCAACTGTCTTTCCCTCTGCTCTCCTCTCCTCCATACGCTTCTTCGTCTCACTTCGCCTATCTGGGAACGCATGGGTGCACTCTACAACGCCAATAACACGCGCCATGAACGAATAGTGCGCAGGCGCATCGTTGGAGTGGTGTGCTCGCGGAGGCTTCTGCGGCTGAGTGTGCACATCTCGTCTGTCTGTCTCTGTGTGTGTGTGTGTGTGTGTATAGGGGAGAAAGAGGCGCTGCGTAGCCGCAACAATCTTCTGCTCGTGAGCATCGCCGCCTCTCTTCGTATCCGCTCTGAGTGCGTGCAGCTGCGCGGGTGTGCGGTTACACTTTCCTTGTGCATCTTTTCTGAGAAGGACCGGCTGCATCAGCGCTCTCCCGCTTGCGCTGCTTTGTACCCCACCCGTCCTCCCGTCGTGAAAGTATGTTCACCAAGAAACGCGCCCCCATTCGCAATGTGCGGAACAACGTCGGTAGCTCTGTCGGTGCCGGCGCCGTTATCACTCGCAAAGATATCGGCTGCGGCATTTTAGACTGTTCTCTGTGCGCGAGGACAGCTGTCGCAGGGGTGAGGGGTCCGTGCATTCTGCCAACGGCCGCGATTGTCATACCTGACACAAACATTGTGCTGCACAACATGAACGCCATGGAAGATTCTCGCGTGCAGAATATTGTTCTCCTCACCACGGTCATGAGCGAGGTGCAGAACCGCAACAAGGCCATCTATGCTCGACTGCAGCGCCTCCTCGGGGATGACAAGAAGCAGTGCTTCGCTTTCGCAAACGACCGGCATGAGCAGACGCACTGCATGCAGAAAAAAGGAGAGTCGCCCAACGACTTCAACGATCGCGCCATTCGGGTGGCAGCGCAGTGGTACGCGCGGCACGTGGCAGCCGCCTTCCCGGGCAGCGCAGACGCATCGGCTACCAACGTCATTGTCGTTTCGCATGATCGTGCCTTCAAGCAGGCCATGGACGCGTCCGAGGAGGCACAGAGGGTGAGCAACCTGCGATGCGTATCGCTGCGTGAGTATATTAAACGAACCATCGCCAGCGACTCGGACTTGCTGGAGAAGATTGAGTTCGAGGAGCCGGAAGGGATGAAAGAGTCGCCGACAACGCGGCAGCTCTTCAGGCCGTACCTCAGCACCACCGCCATGGACGCCGGCGTGCACGACGGGAGCCTGCTACAGGGCAAGCTGCGGGTCAGCGAGACGAACTGCTTCTGTGGTGAGATACGCGGCCGGTTTGAGGGCCATACCTTCGAACGTGTTTTTATATGGGGGCGCGCCAATATGAACCGCGCCATTCACGACGACGTCGTCGCGGTGCAGTTGCTGCCCGTGTCGAGCTGGCGGGGCCCGAGAAACGCACCACCCTTGCCAGATTCTGCGAGCGAAGAAGATGCCATTGCGGCTTGCTTCAATCCTGCTGGAAGGGTGGTGGGCTTACGGTCCTCCAACCGCCGGCCGTTCTGCGGCAGTCTCGACGAGGCTGAGCTTGAGCGCGTCAAATCGAACCCGTCTGGCAACGTCTCCATCCTGTTTCAGCCCAAGAACAGCCGAATCCCCCGCATTCGCATCAGCACCCGCCACGTGCAGGACTTGATGGACAAGCGCCTGAGCGTTGTAATCGATGACTGGCCCATGTACAGCAGCTTTCCTGTCGGGCACTACGTCGAGGTGCTCGGCAAGATCGGCGATCGCGACACGGAGGCGACAGTGATCCTCCTCGAGAACGATGTCCCGCACTACGACTTCAGCGAGGCTGTCCACGACTGCCTTCCGAAGGGGGAGTGGGCTGTGACCAGGGAGGAGGAGGCGAGGCGGTTGGACCTGCGTGACCTTTGCATCGTCAGTGTTGACCCGCTGGGCTGCCGCGATATCGATGATGCGTTGCATTGCCGCGTCGTGAACGGCAACCACCTGGAGGTGGGTGTACACATTGCCGACGTTACGCACTTCTTGCACGAGGGCACCGCCATGGACGAGGAGGCGGCAAAGCGCAGCACGAGCGTGTACCTGGTGGATCGGCGCATCAATATGCTGCCGCAGCTGCTGACAGAGAACCTCTGCTCCCTCGTGGAGGCGGAGGACCGCTACGCATTTTCCGTTTTGTGGGAATTCGACGAACAACTCAACGTCGTGCGCGACTGGTTCGGCAAGACGATCATCCGCTCCCGTGGCGCCCTCTACTACGGCGACGCGCAGCGCATGATCGACGACCCGGCTGACACATCTGACATCGCCGTTTCACTGCGCGAGCTGATGCGGCTTAGCAAGCACTTCAAGGCGCAACGCGAGAAGGACGGTGCACTCTTCCTGGCGTCGCAGGAGTTCCAGTTTAAGGTGGACAATGAGCACCTAAGCCCAACCGACATGCAGTTGTACCGAACCTTCGAGGCGAATTCAATGATCGAGGAATGGATGTTGTACGCGAACGCGGCCGTGGCGACGAAGGTGCACGAGTCCTACCCCCAATGGACCCTGCTGCGTCGCCACGAGCGGCCTGCGGAAGGCGCGTTCGACACGCTGAATGACGCATTGTATCGCAAGCTGCACGTACGTCTCGATGACGCCACCTCGCTGACGCTGAACAAGTCCCTCGACATGTGCAACGATCCAGCAGACCCGTACTTCAACAAACTCATTCGCATCCTTACGACGCGATGTCTGCGACAGGCGCAGTACTTCTCCAGCGGTGGCATCCCCAAGGACGAGTTTTACCACTTTGGACTCGCCATGCCGATATACACGCACTTCACGTCGCCCATTCGCCGCTACGCCGATGTCGTTGTCCATCGCCAGCTGGCGGCCGCCATCGGGATCGCACCGGTGAGTGAGCAGAGCATGAACACAGATAGGATGGAGGCAGTGGCGGCCAATCTCAACTACCGCCACGAGCAGGCGCAGCGGGCTGGCCGAGACTCGCAGAACCTATTCACCGGCTTCTACCTGCGCAACTTTGCTGATGGGAAGATCCCTGACGAGGAGGGCTACGTGGTGCGCGTGTCGGAGACTCACGTATTCGTGCTTGTGCCCAAGTACGGCCAGGAGAGTCGCATTCCGCGAGAGCATCTAGAGGCCGTGCCAGGGTTGTTGGATAGAGTGAAGGTGGGTATCCAGCTGAAGAGGCAGGGTGATGCCATGCGCACGAAGCTAGTGTTCCATCTCATTGGCATGATGCGCGAAGGCGAGGAGGGCGGGGTGCTGGTGGCCGACGACGAGGCATACGAGGTCATTGAAGGTGGCGACGAGGCTGATGAGGACGCACCCAAGGCAGCACAGGGTACTTCGACAGCATCTGAAGCGGTGGATGACCGCGGTAACGAGACGGGGGGGCCTGAGCTCAAACGGCCTAGGGTAGACGAACTCAGTACTGCCACGCCGGCTACGACGTAGCCGACGATGCCGCGGTTGGCACCTTCGTTGCTGCGGGCAGCAGGGGATCTCCGGACAAAGCCTCTCGGCAATGCCACAGTAAGCCACTTCCGCCCGACGGCTTCATTCGTGACTGGCTGTTCCGAGAGCTTTAGATGCGGCGCGCTGCTCTCCTCGGCCCGCTATTTTTGCTCGTGTGCCCTCCATCCACGACAGGAAGGCGGAGAGAGGGTGACTGGGCGGGGAGACACACACCCCTCTCGCTGCATGGTGTCTCTCGGGGAGGGGGGAGTGGGCAAGGCTCCCCTTCCCCCTTTCTCCTTACTAGAGGCCGATCCACTTCTGGCGGTGGCAAGACCGAGCACGTATGACGCAGGGGCGCCGGTGCGATGTAGCGCTGCCGATGTCTGCACGCCTCCTTTGGCACCCCACGCGGCGCTGGTGCCCGTGTGTTGTGCGAGACGGGCCGGGCCCGGCCGTGCAGAGAGGTGGGGGGCGCTCGGCTCGCGTTGTGTGCTCGGCAGCAGAGAAGCGGGCTCACTGAGAAAGGGGAAGCTAGTTGAAGGCGGTGGTGCGAGGGCCAGCGGTGCGCGCCCTGTTCGCCGACTCGGCGTAATGGCGTAACAATACAAAGTAAGCGACTAAACTGGTAGACGTGATAGGAAAGTAGCTACCCGCTGGGCACCGAGTCGGAAGGGCTGCGCCCTTCTGGATCTCCGGGGCCCCGGTATTCGTCGCTCTCCTTGGCATCTGTCGCGCTACTTGCCGCTGCGAGAAGAGGGTATCGCGCGCGACACGAAGGGGACGGCATGGAGCGCGTTTGTAATGTCCGACAGCGTGTCGCTGCCGCTCTCTCGCTCACGTTCATCTTATCGGCTGAACCTCCTGGCGGGGCCTCGTACCTCTAGCAGAAGCGGCGCTCGCCCACATTATGTCTGACTGCTTCTTACGGGCCTGAGGTTGTACCCCCCACCCACGCTCTCCCAACCCCTCATTTCTTTGCCGTGTCTCACCTGCATCATCTCCCTAACTGCCCGTCTTGTGCTTGTGAAGCATTACCGAAGAGTCGACCCGCAGATCGAGTGCACGCACCTCACTGTGCATTGGTGCGCTCACCTCTTTCCCTCCCCTGCTGCGCCCCTCCCCTTCCCTTCTCAGTGTCGCCGTCTCCCCCTCCAAAGCACTCTCGTCGAAGCTGCTTCTGCGAGGCATTACTCGCGTCTCGCTCGGTGCCCCGCCAGTCGTGTTTAGCAGCAAGGCCAATTGCTTATGTCTTCGGCCGTTACGCAGCTCGTGCGACGGCTTGCTGCTCCGGCGGTGGCCGCGTCTCTCATGAAGGAGGAGCTATGCCTGGCACTCGCTGCCATCGCCCAACTGCGACCGGCCCTCTGTGCACCGCCGCCTGAGGGAGCTGCCGCCTCACCGCTCTCCACCGAAGCCCTTGCGCGTCGCAGCGTGCGAGTGTTGCCTCACTGCGCACCTCAAGAGGTGCGAATGATCGCCCAAGGCGCCAGTGCGCTGCAGTGGGTTTCGACGTCGTCGATGCTCGTGATAGATGCGCTTGCGCGTACGCTCTGCAGTTGCATCCGGAGGTCTAACCAGCCTGCCAGCGGGCCAAGGGCCGCAGAGAAGTACAAGGTGCGACTGAGTGATATACTCGCCGTAGTTCAGCTGGCGACGGAAGCGCAACGCTACTTTGACTCCACTGTCCACCTGCTGGCCACGCAGCATGCGGTGGATGTCGGCGGTCGGTCAACGGGCGTGTCGACAGCGGTTGCCGAAGATTTTGTGGCGATTGTATGCGGCTACGCTGGGGAGGCTGATGGCACGGCAGCAGTGGGACGGCTGGTGGCGCGCCTGGAGGCATTGCCGACTGTCGCCTCCAATTCTCCTGGTCTCGACGTGCTGAGGGCCTGCGCGCGTGGTCGGCCGCCTACAGTCCCTGAGAGGTGGGCGGCACCGTACGCGCGGTGGGTGCAGCACCGTCGCGACATTCTCGAGAGTGTCCGCAGCCCAGGGGACAGTGAGGTGGCGGCGCGTGGTTCTGGCAGAGCCGCTCACACCCCCAGCCAGCTCCTGAAGGCACAGCACGGGGTTTGGCAGGTCGTTCTAACCCTCTTGAGGGCAGAGGAAACCGTCGCGGATGATCGCCTGCTCCACGCCCTCGAGGCCGTGCGGCTCTTTCACGTCCAGGACGCGGTGACCCTGTCGACCCTCGACCAGGCCGTGGCGCTTCGAGTGGTTTCGACGGCGCTGCCAGCTGCCGTGCTCTCCAACTACGAAAACTGCGTCTACGCGCAGGCGCAGCACTACCCACAAGCGTTAGCTGCCTTGCAGCAGAAGGATGCTGCTGCCGCAGCCGCAGCGGTGACAGGGTCACCGGAGGCGATCGGCGGGGCGCCCTCTCCCTCTTCTTCACCGACTGCGAAGGTGTTGCAGCGCGCGCCAGTGATCCAGCGCGTGTACGAGGATGTCGTCGCCGGCGTCGTGGTTGCAGAAAAAGATCTGTTTCAGCTCAGCACCGTTGTCGACATGTCCTCAGCGGACGAGGTCGCGATGGCCACTTATGTGTTTGCGCGAATGAAGGAAGTGCCGTCGAGTTTTCTGATGCTGTTGCCGACGCTCACGATGTCGCTGACCCTGAGAGGTGTTGTGGCGCTCGTCCGTGCAGGCCGATACGACCGCCGCGGCGCACTTTCCACAACACTACCGATGTGCCTGCGCCATACCGCCATCCTGCAGCAGTGCATCCTATCCGCCCCACCAGCGGTGCTGGTCGAGTTGGCCAAGGCCTTCGGCCGGCCAGTCTCCCGCTGGACGTCGTGGAGCAACGAGACAGCTGCCTTGGAGGGGCAGGTGGCCGATATGATGGTCGCGCACCTCTTATCCCGGGTGGAGCAGATGTCTCTGCCAACGCTGCTGTCGGTGATGACCATCGGCGGCTGCCGCCTCGCCGGAACGGATGACCTCGTGCAGGCGGTGTGTGCCCGCGTTGCTGACCATTTGGTGGCAGACGCGGCGCCACCATCGATCGCCTTATGCCTGGAAGTTCTCGAATCGCTCAGGTCGGGCGATTGCAGGCAGGAGCCGCTACTGGACCTCCTCGCCAATGCCGTTGCTGCTCACTTCGCCTCCCTCTCGCAGCCCACTATAACTGCAGATGCGACATGCCTCGCTGCCTTGCTGCGCTTTGCGATGACCCAGTTAAAGTACGGCTCGCCGGAGATGGCGGCGGTGGGCACAGACATTGTGCAGAGGGTGCGCCAAGGAGAGTGGGACTCGCTGCCGCCAGAAATGCTGGTGGCCGCAGCCCTCTTCACTCAGAGCAGCAGTACCCTCGTTTCATCCACGGTGGCACTTGAGCTGCCGCACGCGGTGGTGGCGCACTTGGTGGCGGCGCAGCGACTGCCAAGCATCATGACCGCTGACTTGGCCACCGCGCTCATCGAGCTACTTGAACGGATCCCCACCGTCGATGCAGATCACGCGCAGGCGGTTGTTGCGTCCGTGCTGCCGGTTGCTGCCGCACTCGCGCCGGGGGTGGTTGCTCGGCTGCTGTGCGTACGGCACCGCAGCCCCGCCCCAGCCGAAGTAGCGCCTTTGGCCGAGGTCCCAGCAGAGCTCTACAGCTCTGTCAGGAAGCACGTGCTGGGCCTCCCTCCCGACACATTCACTGCCCTCTGCGCCGTCGCCGCGCGCCCCGGCTTCGATGCGGCGCTCGCCAACCTGCTCGTCGACACGTTGCCGCTCATGGCTGATGGCCTCTCGGCGCACCAGCTGAGTCAGTGTGTGTTCGGACTGGGAGAGCTGGCAGAGGCTGGTCAGCGTCTCTCGCATCAAGTCATGACGGAGGCTCTCTCTGACTATGTCGTCGATAACGTCGAGCTGTTCACCAGCGCCCGTGACATCGCCGCCCTTCTGCACGGCTTCGCCAAGCTGCAGTGCACGAAGCGCAACCTGTACAGCGTCTTCTCCACGCAACTCCTGCGCCGCCCCGTCATCACGACTCTTCAGTTACACTCGATGAGTCTCCTCTTCTTCGCGTTTGGGCGGGTGAGATTTTTGAACAAAGATCTCATGGACACGCTATGTCGCATTTTTCTTGACCACATTGACAGCCTTGCCGCCCCGGATGTGCTCATGTCGCTCCGCGGGCTCAGCCGCATGAGCCTACTGAACGCCACCTTTTACCGAAAAATAGGAATGAGGGCCATGGAGCTGGTCGACGAATTTCCGCTGCAGGCAAAGTGTGATCTCCTTCACGCGTACGGCGCTGTGGAGGAGGCTCACCCCAAGCTTGCGGCGGCGTTGTCGAAGCGCATCGCGGCGGCGGTGGAGTCGTTACCCTCTGTCTCCGTCGCCACGGATGTGCTGGCCTCGTTGTGGCTCATGGGCGCGAACATGGTGGGGGACGAGGATATAGACACCATTGTCAACTACGTGGTGCGGCACGCAAGCGAGCTGACCGAGACAGACATGATGAAGCTGTGCTCCATTACGCTCAATCAAAACTGGAAGCAGCCTGAGCTGTTGCACTGCATAGCAGCACGTGCAATCGCGCTAAACGACAAGCACCAGTTGGAGGCGAACACAGCACGCGCGGTGTTGGATACGCTGAGTTCGCAGTTCGTCTTTCACCAGGTGGCGCGTGTGCAGCTGTCGCCGTTGGCTCGCACCGTGAGCAAAGAGAGGGTGCTGCTATCGGGAGAGGAGCAAGAGCACCTCAACTTGATCACGAGCCACTGAGCCACGACGGTGCCGTTGGTGCATGTGGGTGCGGAGGCGTTTGTGTGTCGGGGCACGTCTGTGTGTGTGCCTGTGGGTAAGTGTGCGAACCTTTGTCTTTGGTCGTTTGGGACGGGCGTCGAGGGAAGCGGCGTGATGCGCCACACCGTTTCGGGTTGCCCACACGTATGCATGCGCTTGCTGCTCGCTTCATCAGAGCGGCCACGCACGTCACACAGCACTCAGTGACACAAGACTGCTTTCTTGACTGTGGGACGCAGGCACCCACCGTTCGTGCCTTTGCCCTCTTCTCCAATGACCTCCCTTTGTCCTCAAGGACATTCCGTACGTCTCTTACCGTTGATCTGCGCCGTTGCGCTTTCCCACCCCGCAGCGCTCCCACACCCGCACCTTACTAGGCACACGATCGCATCAGCAGAACAAGGCCGCCCCTTCCCCCCATCCCGCACATTCCTCCTGCGCAATGCTTCCGGCCGTGAACTTATCTATCGCATCTGATTACAGATATCACCACCTCCCCGCTCTCTATATCATCTCCACCCCCCCCCCGCGCGCTCTCGTAACGGTGGCTGACTGTCGCCCCGTTTGCCATGGCGCGAGGCAATTGCACCATTGGCGGGATAAAGTATCAGAAGGGAGGTTGCGAAGACTCGGCCTATTCTCGACAGCGGGAAGGCGGAGAGAGGGTGGCTGGGCGGGGAGACACACACCCCTCTCGCTGCATGGTGTCTCTCGGGGAGGGGGGAGTGGGCAAGGCTCCCCTTCCCCCTTTCTCCTTACTAGAGGCCGATCCACTTCTGGCGGTGGCAGGACCGAGCACGTATGACGCAGGGGCGCCGGTGCGATGTAGCGCTGCCGATGTCGGCGCGGCTGCGAGGCATCGCGTGAAGCGGTGCGTGTGTGCGTGGGTAGGTGGGTAGGTGGCGCTTGAGGCAGAGGCCGCGCACGGGCAGCGACGCCGGCGCACCCTCTGCCACGCGCGTCTGCACGCCTCCTTTGGCACCCCACGCGGCGCTGGTGCCCGTGTGTTGTGCGAGACGGGCCGGGCCCGGCCGTGCAGAGAGGTGGGGGGCGCTCGGCTCGCGTTGTGTGCTCGGCAGCAGAGAAGCGGGCTCACTGAGAAAGGGGAAGCTAGTTGAAGGCGGTGGTACTTGTGTGTGCGCTGAGTTTGTCGGAGCCGCTCTCTTTGCCTTCCGCTCTTCTGTGCAGACACACGCACACACACACACACAGACGTAGTTTCACACAAGGCCCCCTTACTTCCTCACAGTTCATAAGCGGCGGAGACCACCTTTACCCTTGTTGCTTGGCTCACCAATCCCCTCCCGCCCCCACAAGTTGGGAATGAGTGCGGTGAAACCGCTTGCCGCTGTGTCGGAGGTGGCGCTTTATCACCCGCACTCTTCCGCCTCCATCACCTTCCTCTTCTGCACACTCCTCAGAGCGTGGGTGTGAGCGCGGGTCTTCTCTCGCACCCTCTTCACTGTCTCGGTGCCTTCCTTGCCCTCCTCTGAACGTTGGCTAACACCTGCAGCACCTACTTCCACCTCCCCGTTCCCAGCCACCGTGGCAGCCGCCGCCGCTGCTGCTGCGGCTCATCGGCAACTTGCCGGAGAGAGGACTAAAAGTAACGATATCACAACTCGGCCACTCATATGACCGCCTTCACCATCATCTACAATCTCTTGGCCTACACAGCCGGCGGGCTATCCGTGATGATGAACGTGTCGCCGTTGCTCACGATCCGCAGGCTGGAGCAGTCGGGCACCGTGGGTGCGTCTACTATCACCTTCTACGGCGCACAGATGTACAATGCCGTTACGTGGGCCTCGTACGCCGTCTTCACCCTCTCCTACCCGCTGCTGATCTCGAGCATTCTAGGCAATGCTGTCTCCACCTACTGTAGCCTTGTCTTCCTCACGGTCGCGCGGCGTGAGGAGAAGTCGGGTCGCACGCTGCAGTCTACCACGTACTCAAAAAGCCTTCTGACGTACATTTTCTTCTTTGTCCTCTGTGCGGTGCACCTGTTGCTGAGTATCGTCTTCATCATGTCTGGCCGGCTGGAAGTGGCCAAGACAATGACGGGCTACGAGGGCAGTGTTGCGTGCATTGTGATGCTGAGCGCCCCTCTTTTAGCGTTCAAGCACATCGTCGCCACAAAGAATGCGGAGGTTCTCGCGCCAGCCATGGTCGGCTGCGCTTTTTTCAACACGCTTTGCTGGCTCATCGCGGGCACCATGGTCGGTGACTTTTTTATTGCCGCCCCCAACGTCCTGTGCTGGCTGGCGTGTTGCGCGCAGGTGGTGCTCTTGGTCATGTACGGGCGGAGGCCAACGGCGCCCAAGGAGATCAGCGAGGCTATCGCGCCCACCCCCTTTAACTAGGCGGCCAGCGCCGCGCGCGCTGCGTTTCTTTCGGTTTTCTTGGTGCTTCTTTGTGTGGTGCTTTCGCCCGTTCCCTGTTCGCTGGCGGCGGCGCGCACGCCCGCCTTCCGGGCCCCGCCGCCGTTCCCGAAAACGCGCCAGCGCCCCGCCCCCCTCCGCCACGGCCCACCGGGCCCTCCCCCGGCCGCCCAAGCCCCGCCGGCGGAGGCCCCCCCGATGAGAACCGGCGCCACGCGCCCCCCCAAACCGCCTCAAAACCCGACGACGCACCCCACCTCCGCGCCGCATTCGCAGAGCATCCAGCGGTACGACTGGGCGTCCGGTGGCTCGTTGAGAGCGCCTATTTGGCGGATGAGATGCTGGGCGATGCACGCGCCGGCTATTGTATCTCGAACGCAGTCTGTCGGGTGCGCGCCGTTGGCACCGCTCTGCAGCACTTGCTGGACATCCGTGGCGGTCAGCTGCTGGAGTTGCAACCGGTCCACCAACTCGTACGCCTTCGCCGCGGCCGCGACGAATCCGAGGGCCACGGCGTCTTCCCGCAGGTGCAGCGCCAAGATGGCTCTCTGGTAGCCACGCGGCTTCATGGCCAAGAAACTCGGTTCTGCCACAAGGCAGCGCCACTGCTCCGCTAAGGAACGCCCCGGCAGCCGCTGATAGAGAAAAAGCGCCAGTACGGTGGGACCGCACTTGACGTGGAGTGCGACGATGTCAGCGCCAGGAGAGGCAGCGGGCGCGTGCGGTCCGGCGTCCTCTACGGAGCCAACGGCAGCCACCGTCACCCGTGCTCCCGTAGAGTCGTCCAGCTTCTGTACCGCGTCGTACACGGCCACGTACGGGTTCAGGCGCCGCAGCGCTGCAAGCGCGCGAGTGCCACGCGTGCAACCTACCTCGCCCTGCATCAAGTAGTTGGTGTGCACGTCGGATTCCGTTACAGAGCCTTCATCCGTGACTGCCACCGCGCGCACCCCAGCCAGAACCAAATTCTTCGCTGCCTCTGCGGCGGCTCCGGCAACGCCGTGCAGCGCGACGCTTGTATGCATCAGCTGCTGCTGGGTTGACTTGCCCCAGAGTCGAATTTGGCGGTCGTACCGCACCGCCTCCGCATCGCTCATGACTGCGGCGACGAGTGGCGTAGAGGGAGGGTGAACGGTGAACAAGGAGGGCAAGGGAAGTCGGTGTACTGCTGCTGTCTACGAACAACACCTTTGCGCCCGATGCTCGACGCGGGAGGCAATACGCATCGATGTGCAGAGGACAAAAGAGAATGCGCCGGAGGAGAGGAGGAGTTAGACGACGGCGTAGGTGCGATGTCAGGGAGTGGGAAGGAAGCATGGGCACTGTCACAACGCGCATGCGCACTTCATTCTGCGGCGCACAGCGACGTCGCGGATGGTGATACTATGCACGAGGAAGTGAAAGAACGCGTTACCGTGTTGTCACACCAGCCGACGCCGAATTCCGTCTCTTTTTTCTCTCGCTGAGTTTACACTTGGGGCTAATGAGCAGCCAGCGAAGTTTCTCTTCTACGCTCCCGCTTCTCTGCTGCCGAGCACACAACGCGAGCCGAGCGCCCCCCACCTCTCTGCACGGCCGGGCCCGGCCCGTCTCGCACAACACACGGGCACCAGCGCCGCGTGGGGTGCCAAAGGAGGCGTGCAGACATCGGCAGCGCTACATCGCACCGGCGCCCCTGCGTCATACGTGCTCGGTCCTGCCACCGCCAGAAGTGGATCGGCCTCTAGTAAGGAGAAAGGGGGAAGGGGAGCCTTGCCCACTCCCCCCTCCCCGAGAGACACCATGCAGCGAGAGGGGTGTGTGTCTCCCCGCCCAGCCACCCTCTCTCCACCTACCTGGTATTGGGGCAGCCGTTAACGCAACGCTATGGTGAACGACTGCAATGCATAGCTTTTTGTTCACAAGTCGTAAGCGCCACCGGCTATGATGTCCTGTACCCAACTGCACGGTCGCGAACAGAAACCGAGCTGGGCATCCGCCAGCTTGTTTCGGTCGCGTAACAGCTCCTGCCATTCAGACACCTGCAGCATCCACTTCCGTTGCAAAGCCTCACACGCCATCCACACACCCGACGTCAGAGCATCGTCGTCGTGCGGGGCATCTTCCATGAGTGGGCTGTACGCGCTGTGGACGAGGTCCGTGTGGGTTTGTGGCAGAGACGCGCACAACGCATGCTCGAAGAACACGCGTAGCGCTTCGCCGCTGAGGTACAAGCCACGGCACACATGCGATATGGCCAGTGTGGGCACAGGGGAGCGCGACAGCGCGGCCAGCATTGTGGCAAAGCGCGTGACAGTCGCACCGCTGCGAGCTCGCTCATTGGCACAGGTGCGGCTCCAAGACCCCAGGATGGACCACGCAGTTTCGACCCGCTCGCAGCAGGCGATCGCCGCAACGCGCTCGGCATACTCGGTGGTGTGAGCACGGCCCGCGAAAGCGACCTCGGATACAAGGCCGCATAGGAGCACGGCAGATACCACCCCATGCAGCCATCCTCCACGATGGGCTGTCATCGAGAGTACTTGGTCGTCTTCCCCCTTGTTTTAATGCACAGTCTGGCAATGGGCGGTACGTTATGCACAGAAGACAGACGCGAGATCCGACATCGAGAACGCGAAGTTGATGCGATAGAGAACAAAGGTTTGGCTCCGCAGAAGGGAGCAGAGGCGGGGAGCAGTCAACGCATGCAAAAGCACTTCTTCCACCCTCCCTGCCTTCCCGCTGGCACGTGCGACAGGTTCTGGCAGCGACCCGTGCAAAGGGGTCCAGAGCTCGGGCTCCGTGTCCCGTGGCCGAGCAGCAGACCCTCGTGCTACGTGCACGCGAGCTGCCTGCACGCGCAGAAGAGTAGACATCCGTTGCTACCGTTGAAGTGCTTCTTTAGCGCTGGAGCGTCGCGAATCCCTCAGGCACCCGAAACGTCTAAGCACACACACACACACACAGCCAATGAAAGCAAAAAGGGGGCGAGGGGTTGGTGAGTAGGGAAGCACATGTGCCATAGCGTGCGAGGAGCAATGCACTGTAGTGCATCGCCGTCCGTCGCACAAAGAATGGCGCGCGAGGGTGAGAAGGATGAAAGGCATGGAGTAAAATGACCACACAGCGGCCTCGATGGATGAGGGGAGGGCGGATGCAGCTACTGCCCCTTTTTCGACCTTGCTGCGCCATCAACAGTAATTGTGCTGATGCTGATACCGGCGTCACGGCAGCGGCGCACCAGCTCATCGCCAAAGGCGTAGGCTGGTGTCAGGAGACCACCCTTGAGCGAATGCTTGCGCGCCAACGTCAGTGCACTCATGGCACACTCGCCAAGGAACAGCGCCGTGGCGGTATAGGCGTCTTCCCGGGCCGACAGGGTTGTCTCGACCCGCTTACCAGAGGTCGTCTCGCCCACAAAGTCGCAGCGGAAGTCAGATTTGGCCATGGCCTCGTCGGATGGGCCAATACCCGTGCCGCTGAAGTACTTGCGGAGCATCCAGCGGCGCAGCGGTGCAATCATGATCGCCATGACCGCCGCATACGACACAAGCGTGAGGTGCAGCACACGCGCCAAGGAACCCTCCATGGACTCCATGTACACGGCCGATGATCCCATGAGGCTGTTGGTGCGCCGCACCAACTTCTCATCACACGAGGCGGTGAGGAAGACACCGGTGAAGCGCCCATTCTCGTACCACACACCGTGGCGCGTGGGGGTACTCTTGGGCTGAACGTCTGATTTGGATACCAGCGCCAGAGGGCTCATATCCTCCTTCGTCATCCTCTCTATCACACACGCTACCGAGTTCATTGTGCCATTCGATGCACCAGCCGGATGGCCTTTAAAGTAACCGCGAACCACCGCCACCCCATCCCCAGCCTCGCGGTGAACAAGGTAGTTACCGAGGTCTGCAGGGACGCAGTCGAAGCCGCAGCAAGGCACGATCGCCACGCCCTTCGTTGCTGCGACCTCGTGGTACGCAGCAATCGCGCGGCGTACAAACGGGATTTCTCCCGTGCAGTCAACATAGTGGGTGCCGTTGCGGACGCACGCGTCAACAACGGGCATGCCAACCAGCGTAAAAGGGCCCATACAAGAAATTACACACGTCGTCTGCGCGCACGCCGCATCCACCGTCGCTGGATTCTCGGCGTCCACCACAAACGTGGGCAATTCGATGCCCAGCTCCTCCTTGAGAGCTGCCAGCTTGGCCGCGCTGCGGCCAGCGATTCCCCAGCGCTCCTTCAGCTCCCGCTTTCGTGCCAGGTAGCGGCAGGTGAGCCGGCCTGTGAAACCTGTGGCACCCATCACCAGAATGTCCAGCTTTGGCGCCATCTCCCTTGTAGAGCTTTCTGTCTCCGTTTTCCCGCGCAGGGCCAAGGAGCACGCCACTGAAGACAATTCAACGAGATGAGGAGATAAACGACCCGCCGTGCGGCGCGTCGACGAGACAAAGAAGTCACACTGGAGAAGAGTGCCCAAGTAGAAGCTGTCGAACACACTCACACTGAGCGTCCACCTTTGAAAAAAAAAACTGTGCGCCTGCTGTAGCGGTGTGTGTGGCTGCGTATGTGACGCAACATGAAATACCGATGAGGACGAGAGAGAGAAGAGGCAATCATTGCGTAGATGCAGTTACAGAGGTGCGCTCGTGCGTTGAATAGCCTAGAGCACACAAAGGACAGATATAGCAGTTCCAATGGGAGAAGAAATGCGTCCATCCTCCCTTTTCTCAGTGAGCCCGCTTCTCTGCCGCCGAGCACACAACGCGAGCCGAGCGCCCCCCACCTCTCTGCACGGCCGGGCCCGGCCCGTCTCGCACAACACACGGGCACCAGCGCCGCGTGGGGTGCCAAAGGAGGCGTGCAGATGCGCGTGGCAGTGGGTGCGCCGGCGTCGCTGCCCGTGCGCGGCCTCTGCCTCAAGCGCCACCTACCCACCTACCCACGCACACACGCACCGCTTCACGCGATGCCTCGCAGCCGCGCCGACATCGGCAGCGCTACATCGCACCGGCGCCCCTGCGTCATACGTGCTCGGTCCTGCCACCGCCAGAAGTGGATCGGCCTCTAGTAAGGAGAAAGGGGGAAGGGGAGCCTTGCCCACTCCCCCCTCCCCGAGAGACACCATGCAGCGAGAGGGGTGTGTGTCTCCCCCCCAGTCACCCTCTCTCCGCCTTCCCGCTGTCGAGGAGGGGGCGGGCACACGCACGTGCGAAACGGTCACAGATGAGGAGGGAAAGGAGTCGGAGCCAAAAGAGCAGACGTGGAGAGGCAGAGACGAGACGTTGCGGAAACGATGCAGGCGTGGTCGGCGGAGGGCCGCAGCAAGAGGGGGAGAGGAGCCGATGGCGGGCACGGGGGTGGGGAGAGAGAGGTCTTGGAGGGAAGGGGTCAACCACAGGGACGTGACAGTGCCGCAGCTGTTGCTCAGAGTCTGCGACGCTGGCGAGGAAAAGTCATGGGATGCTGCAGACGCGAGGAAAACAGAAGCGATACCAACACAAAGGAGAGGAGAGTCACAAGCGCGTTCGCTGCGGTGGCGTGGTTGCGTGCAGGGGGAGGGGGAGGCCGAGGCGCCCTCCGCGATGTTCGAAGATGGGTGCCGAACACAGTCAGTGGTGAGGGTAGGGAAGAGCCACTGGAAACGAAGAAGAGTGTAGATAGGCAGCTGGCCAAAGAGCAAAGACAGATATGGCACCCCTCTGAACGTCTGCTCGGCGTTGTAGGGGAGAGGGAAGCGGGTGGGTGGGGAGGGGGCAGCACAAAGAAAATGCCACGAGATGTGAGTGTGTGTGCGTGGGGGGGGACCTCGTGGCGGTGTGGCATCAGAAGGGAGAAACGTAAAGTGGGCCAACGTGAGCACAAGCGCCGCCGGGCCTGCCGCTGCTCTCTCAGCGCCAAACGCCATGCTTGAAGGTGAAGAGCCCCGCTGCAAGGATTCCGCCACGCCAGCGCCGCGCTGAACCGTATCGGGCACGGGGAGAGAGGTCACGGGGAAGATGCGGGTGCACTGCGCGCTATTGTGCGGCGTCTTTCTCTTGCATGTGTGTGTGTATGTGTCTTCACCCTCTTCGATTTCAAGTGTTGGAACATAAAAGGGAAGAGGGGATAACTCCAGGGAAGGCGGCCGGCACACCTCCGTTCAGCTTTGAGGGGGAGGAGTGGGGAAGTTTACCTAGAGGCAAGCCAACACCCGAGCATCAGCGCAACAATATGCGGCCGTGGCAGTCGGCACAGTGGCCAGGCAGCCTCAGCGAGCAGCAGCCAACATCTTTTTGCGGGATACACGCGCGCGAGACAGAGACAACTAATGCGAGCCCGGGTGGGGCGCGGGTGGAGACCACCAGAGGAAAATGAGAGAGGCGCACGCAGAGGGACAAAGGTGAGGGGGGCAGTCTAGGGGATCTCGTAGAAAATAACAGGAGCAAGAACACCAAAAATGTCCTGACAAAGAGAGGCTACTCACTCCTGTGTTGGCTCTCGTGCGGCGGTCTGTGACTCCCCCCTCCCCCTCCGTCTCCTCACCACCTCTTCCTTATCCAACCGCTTCCAGCAGTATCCGCTAACTCATCGCGAGGAAGGTGCCGGGAGAGAGGTACGTGGCGAGGTTCGCAATAGCGAGAGAGGAATGGTGGGGTGGGGAAGGGGGCCGCGCGCACACTTGCGTCTGCGCCATCTGAACAGGAAAACGAGAAGAATAAAAAAATACAGAAAAAAGTGAAGGGCAGAGCCCATCAGCGGAGAGGCACACGGCCCGCGGCGACACCATCAGCAAACACACGGCAGCAGTACCACCATCATCACCATCACAGAAACACAGCGTGCAGGGCCCACGTATGCTCGCATGCCGACGGGGACGTCGACACAACTTGCGTACATGCGACGCGTGCGCGAGCGAGGAGATGCGTAAGAGAGAACGGCACCGTCATCGGTTGTACTGCTTATTAATGCTCGCCTTCAGCGCGTCTAGCCTCTTCTGCTCTTGCAGCAGCTCTGCCTGTACGTCAGCCAGGCGTCGCTTCTCCGCTAGAATCGTCTGCTGACCGCGAGCCTTTTCCAATGCCTCCTGCTCCATTCGCCGCTCACGTTCCTCTGTCTCGCGGCGGGAGGATTGCTCGTACATCGCTTCCTTCTCCTTCTCCGCCGCATACAGGGACTCCTGCTGCAGTAATCTTTTGGAGGCGTCCCTGGCGTCGCGCTCTACTGCAGCAAAGCGCTCGTGAGCGGCGTCGCGGCGGTGCCCGGCGCGGTCGATGACAGCGACGAGAAAGTCCATGGCAGCGGCTGAGAGTGGAGCAGCGCAGACTGGGCTGCCAAGGGTTTGCAGCACGAGTTCGCGGCGCAGGTTGTGCGTGCACCCGACGTCTCGACTCGTCACCGCCGCACCCGACTTTCTCTGAGTAGTGTTTGCCGCGTCGCCATGAAACGCGAGAAACTCCGTGGGGTCGTACAAGCGCTTGTCTTCCTGCATGTACTCCTGGCGACACCGCAGCTCCTCCAGAATGCACTGCTCCAGTGCCTCAATGAGCCGCAGCTCTTCTTCACGCTGTTGGTGCGCTGCCAAGTTGTACCACTGTCCCACCTGCTCGTAGAAGCACGCGCGCGCTGTAGCCTCCGCTGCTGCCACCTCGCAGAGCTGCGTCTGGAGTGCGGCCTCCGCTGCATAGCGCGCAGAAAGTTCCATCGCCGTCCGCACCGCTGCTCTGTCAGCGACCTCATCGCGAGCGACACGTGCACGCTGTTGCGTTTCTTCGTACAAAAGCTCCAAGCGGCTTCGGTAGTGGAAGGCGTCGATTGCGCGGTAGCGCTGCGCGTTCTCCTCACTGCACAAGCGCTCCCATTCCTGCGCCTCCTCTCGGGTAAGTCGCTCAAGACCTTCGATGGCGCTGCGCGTTGCCATGGTGCGCGCCCGGTGCTCTTGCGCAGCTCGCTCCTCGACTGCCTTGCATGTGCGAGCGAAGGCGACGCAGAGCTGTTGCCAGGCTTGCTGCTCCTGTCGGCACATGGCGCTGCGAGCAGGCCGTTCGCTATCCACGAGGTCCAGCCTGGCAACACGCTTCGCTTCACACCACCGCACCAACACCTCCTCCTCCGCTGCCATATGTGACAGTAGGCTAAAGCGGGCAGCGTGCTCCTCCCGGGCGAGCACCTCCACAGCGCTTTCGGCGCATGCGCACAGCTCGGCTCGCGCACGTACCTTCGCCACAGCCCGCTGCGCCACAGCCACCTCATCGCTCGCGGCAGCCTTGTACAGCGCCTCGCGGGCGAGAGATTCCTCAGCGGCGAGGACCGACTCCTTCTCGTGCAGACAGCGGTGCAATAGTGCCGCCCTCGCCTCTTCCTTTTGCGCCATCCACACTCGGCGGCCGGCGGCCTCGTCGCGCTCCCTGACTATCAGGGCTGTGAAGGCTGCATCTTCTTCGCGCCGGATGTTGCAGAGAGTGTCAAGCGCGAGGAGGAGCTCAGAGTGACGACGATCAGCTCGATCAGCCTCGGCGGCGTTGACAAAGTCTTCATCCGCCTTCATGTCCAGAAACAGCGCATGGTAGCCGTGCTCAGCCGCTTCGCGGATGCGCTGCCGCTGCAACGCCTCAGTTGTGCAGAGGGCAGCTCGTTGACGCTCCAGGATGCGGTGGCACTCTTCCATGTAGTCCGCCTCCTCCATCCGTTCCTCACGGAGTCGCATGCGAGTAGCGGCTTCCGCCGCGGCGATATCACGCCTGCCCTGCTCGGCTAGCGCGAGCAGCGCGCACCGTTGCCGAGCATGCTCACGAAGCATCTCACGGTCAGCGGCAGCCAGCGCAGCCAACGTCTCCAGCCCCGCAACGTGCTGGCAGACCAGCCCCTCCCTACTCTCCGAGTAACTCTCGCAGAAGCGGTACTGCTCGGCGACGTGCTCACACATGACGTTGCGGCACTCCACCTCCTGCGCCTGTAATCGATGTCGTTGAGAGGACTCGTTGTACCGCAGCGCCTCACGCGTCGTGGCTTCCCGTTGGTGCAATCGCATCATCTGCGTTGTGCAGGCGTAATGCCGGGACAACCCGGCAAAACCCTCGCGCTCTCTCGCCAATGTCGCATGACGGGCAGCCACCTCACTCGACTGTAAAGCAAGAAGCAGCACGTGCTGATCGACCGCGCTCACCAGCGTCAAGCGCTGAGCTTGTTCTTCTTTGCACAGCTGCTGCCGGTGCGCCGCCTCCTGCATCACAACACGCACGGTGTGCCGTTGAATCAACTCAGACGTGTGGAGGCTCTCCCACCACAATTCGTACCGCCCCACCAGCCGCACTCGTTGACGGCTTTCTTCGCCGCGTAGTTCATCCGTGTTGCGGGCACGCTTGGCGCGCTCGTATGGCGTGTTGAGACGCAGGCTCTCCAGCTTCTGCTTCTTGGCTGCTGGGTCGACCTTGACGCTGCATGCGTCACACCCCAGCTGCCCGCATACGAGGCAGCGACTGCACGATGGGTACTGCCACCCTACCGGCGGTGGGGTGCTGGAGCAGCGTTCTCGCACGGTGGCTACCACTGGTGTGGCAGGCGGCGACACTGTTGGGGACACCAGTGGCAGCGCATTTTCCATAGCCTCCGTACGCGACCGGGACGACAGCCTCGCGCTGCCACTGATGCTCTGCGATCCCGTGGAGGGGGGGCGAGGGCGACGCCGCAGCGGATGGCCGCCGTACGGGGGCAGTTGAGACATGGTGGTCACAGCCTTCCGGACCGATTGGTTCTCTATCTATCTGTGTAGAAACAACAAAAGAGGGAAGCGCAGAGATGTGCGAGCGTTGTCTCGCACACGTTCGCCTTTATTTGTTCGTTGCTGTTTGCGATGTGTGTGTGCGTGCCAGATGAGGACGCGGTCGATTCCGCGAGACAGCCAGCCAGAGGTGCGAACGCGCATGAACACACGCGGAACTGAGCGCTCACGCGTACCACAACAAACTGAGTGTCACGCCAGCGGGCGATGCGGAAGCAAGCAAAGAAAAGGGAGGCGCATGATGGACGATAAATGCGTAGCGAGAGAGGGAGAGGGGGGGCAAGGGGAGGAGCATCAAGCGCGAATCTAAGCTAGAAGTCATCGAGCAGGCAGAGGTATGGTGCGTGGACGGCGGCGAGGAAGAGGGGCTCAAAGAAAATAGTTCCCCTTTCCACTAAAGCTCGTGTACGGCACGTGCGCAAGAGGACGCCAACAATAATGGAGTCGCTGAATGCGCTCGACTAAACATCGCCTCCGTCCCACGCCAAAGCAGGTGCAGGCGATACGTGCACGCAAACGCCTTACGTGTTCGCGTGTGTTTCCTTTATGCCCGGGTGTACACATTGCAGAAAGGCCCACGCTAATTTTAATGTAGCACACGGGTAAGCACACCTTCGGAGAGCAGGCAAAGGGCGCCGCCCATGGGATGAGAGATCGAGCGGGAGTGATGGTCGCTGATAGAGAAGGTATGCATGTGAGGAGGGGGGGGTGCCGGGCGGAGAGCGGAAGCGTAGCAGAAAAGGATGAAGGAATGCCGACGCGGGGTGCACACGAACATGTACACACAACGTCTATCCCCACCCTTACTCGTCCACGATGAGTCGTGCAAACCTCCTCCTCTCTTCCCTCACTTCTTCTTCACCCACTTCCAGCAGGGTGTCCTGTGACGCACTTCTCTGCGTCACTTCTTCGTGCGTGGGTACATGAGTCAGGTGAGGGGCGTTGAAAGAGGACGAAGCAGCAGACGAAAAAAAGGCGCATCTGACCTTACCGCCACGCCCCCTACACGTTCTGTTCAAACTCCTTCTTCCATGCTTCGAATTTCTTTATGTTGCTCGCGTTGATGCTGCTCGGGACCTTCTTGAGAGCCGCTAGGAAGTCATTCATGTTGATGGGTTCCCCGGCTACCTGCCGGCCAATCTCCGCCGCGTTCTCCTTGAGCATCCTTTTGTCCGCCTCCTTCATGAAGCGCCGCATCGTCATCATAGCTGCATCCCGCACTAGGTTCGTGATGTCGGCGCCGCTGTAGTGGCGCCCCTCTAGCAGCTCGGACAGCTTCGCAAAGTCGACATCACTCCCCAGCTTGATGGACTTAGTGTTGATCTTGAAGAGTTCGACACGGTCTGCAGCATCGGGCAGGGCAATGTAGATACGCTTCTCAAGGCGGCGGCGCATCGCTTCATCGATGTCCCAGGGGTGATTGGTGGCGCCGAGCACCATGACTATCTTGTCAGTGTCGACCCCGACGCCGTCCATCTGAGCCAGCAGAGTGCCTTTGGCCCGTCGCGAAGCTTCGTGTTCGTCACTGCCGCCTCGCTTTCCACATAAGGAGTCGATCTCGTCGATGAAAATTGTGCTCGGGGCGTAGTGACGGGCCATCTCAAAGAGGACGCGGATGAGCTTCTCGCTGTCGCCGCGCCACTTGCTCGTGAGCGTCGCGGGGGATATGTTGAAGAATGTGGTGTTGCACTCCGAGGCGACAGCCTTTGCCAGCATCGTCTTGCCGGTACCCGGTGGGCCATACAAGAGCACACCTTTCCACGGGCGGCGGATGCCTTGGTAGTAGTCGGGCATGAGCACCGGGTACACCACCGCCTCCTCCAGCAGCCGCTTTGCCTCCTCGAGGCCAGCGACGTCGTCCCACGTGACGGGTAGCTTGCCGACGTGCATGTCGGCTTCGATAAGCTGGACCAGTTCCTCCTCTCCCGGCCGGCCGACATAGCGGGACGAATCATTCTTGCCCTTCCCCCGTACCCTCCTAGCGGCCCCGATGTCGTTCGACCCGCCACCGCCTTGACGGAATCCGGCACCGGCCGCGTGCCGACCGCCGGCGCCGGCTCTGTTGTTCGAAGAGGTGCGGCTCGTGCGAGGCGGCGCGGTGGCCGCAAAACTCACACTCGGCGCGGGCGGCGCCACCGCTGTGTAAGAGAAGGAGCCGTTGCGCACTGACGGGCGCATAGCGGATGGGATCTGTGGGCCCTCTGGGGGGCCGAAGCGGTCTTTGTCGCCGTATAGCTTCTCATTTTGTATGCTGACGCTCATGCCCCCGCTGCTCACGAGCGAGGGCCCGGTGCGTGCCTTCTTTTTCATTCCCGCCCTCGGTACAGCAGCCCTCTCGGCGCTGCCACTGCTGTGGTTCTCATCGGAGTCGAGCTGCTCGCGGCGCTTCGCAGCGTTGGGGTCAACGAACAAGAGCAGCTCCATCTGTGCATCACGAATGATCTGCACCTCACTCTCGAGCTCCTCTAAAAGACTCATCCACTGACTGCAGAGAACATCGTCGAGGCCGCGGATGTGCGCGGTGATCTCGCTGCGAATACTTTCATAGTACTGAAGGGCGGTCTTGTAGTCACAGTAGAGGGCGCAGTTGCGGGCCTTCTGCACCGCCTTGACAATTTCGCTTGCGACAAGCGATGGCATAGTGGTGCGCGCACGCCAAAACAGCGCAGGGGACGAGATGGAGGGGAGCACGCAAAGCAAGCGGACGTGGGCGACGGAGCGGGCACAGATACAACCCAGTGTATTCAAGAGAGCGGCTGCGTGTGTGTTTTTGAATATGTGTGTGTGTGTGTGTTAGAGTGGGTGCACTGCTCGCGAGGTCTCTTGTGCGCGGAGGGGCGTGAGGAGGAGAGGAACGCGAAAGGGCATGGAGATGAAAAGGAGTAGGAGGGGGAGACGGGACAGGCATCACTGCAGGCGGCCGCAGAGAAACATGTATGGGCCATCCTCGACAAGAGTTAAGCGCGGTCAACTTTGGCGCATAGCGCGAAGGAGTCGGAGGGAACACGAAGACCGATCTGGCGTATTCGGGTCGATCATGGCGACAGCTTTCGGCCTCATGCTTCCCCGTGTATCCGTCCGCGATGAGGTGCTCTCTGACGACTTTTTTCCTATCTCGAGTGACGAATCAGTACAGGCTCCATACACGTGTGAGGCGCATGCATCGACCTCGTCATCACCACATTTGGTGTTTCCGTCCCTTTTGGTTGACCACTTCAACTGCTGCACTGGCCGAACCTCCTTACTATGAAGCACACGCTGCCAGTGAAGGGATGCGGACTTCACCGACAGGATAGGCATAGAAGCACACAGGCGTACATCGCGCGTGAACGTATGCTGCTGCTCTGTCTGATCAGGCGAGCACAAGCTGTCCGCGGGCGCGAGCACGGCCGACACACACAAAAAAAAACGAGAGAAAGGGAGGGAGGAGGAGTGAAAAGAGAACAAAAGGGGGAAAAAGAGCAGCCGCGAAAACCATTAGCCACTGCTGAACTGTAAAGCACTTAAGGAAAGCCAAACGAACACAACGCAGACGTCAGATAGAGGGGGGTAAGAAGGCTGAAGGAGGTCGAGCATAAACAACGGGTAACGCACAGGAGACCAGAGGGGCATCGGGGGACACAGAGAGGGGGAGGGGCAAAGGCCGCCATACCGCACACGCAATTATACGCTCGGTGGGGCGAAGAGCAAGACGAGCGTAGGGGCAGCGAAGTAGTGCTTAAATGTGTATGGATAAGTGGGGAAGGGGGTGGTAAGCACATAGAGACCACAAGCGACTGGAGAGAAAAAAAAAAGGGCGGTCGGGGTGATTAGGCCGGAGAAAGGACGACGAGGATTCGAATAGAAAAGCCTTCAAAACAACTGTGGCGACGCACACACACACACAAAGACAGACAGACAGACCGAAAAAGAGGTGATGTAACGAGGATTAACCAAGCAATGTTGACTGCCAGTATAGACAGAAGGGAGGAAGGGACGCGGGAGCAGAGAGACAAGGTCCCGTTAACACTACAAAAAAAGAAAGGGAGACGTGAGCGTAGCGACACAGGCGAGGATGATGAAGGAAACATTACTCGGGTGCGTGAGAAGCGGACTCACTTCGACGACGCGACATAAAAGCCTGCGATATACACATGCGATACGTTTTCTGTTTGACATCTGCACGGGATGGGGGTAGTCTTGCGAAGTCCGCTGGATGTTTGCCTAGAGAAGAGAAGGAGGCTGGGGCGTCTTGGTAGACGTCGCCTCGACCCCCATCGCCTTCGAGCGCTGGCTACGAGAGAAGCTGATGGACAGAAAGGGGAAAAAGAGGGCAAAGCAGGCGCAACATGGAATAGAGCGAAACGTAAGAAGGCGCCGTGCTTTCGCGCCAGCCTGAAGCATCTCAGCACGGTGCAGCGCCCTCACATCACTGGCTAAACAAGAGCCGCGACCTACACAAAGGGGGAGGGGCCACACTGGGGCACGGGTGCAAAGACATTTTTCTGCTCTGCGCGCCGGCTTCTCTGCCGCCGAGCACACAACGCGAGCCGAGCGCCCCCCACCTCTCTGCACGGCCGGGCCCGGCCCGTCTCGCACAACACACGGGCACCAGCGCCGCGTGGGGTGCCAAAGGAGGCGTGCAGATGCGCGTGGCAGTGGGTGCGCCGGCGTCGCTGCCCGTGCGCGGCCTCTGCCTCAAGCGCCACCTACCCACCTACCCACGCACACACGCACCGCTTCACGCGATGCCTCGCAGCCGCGCCGACATCGGCAGCGCTACATCGCACCGGCGCCCCTGCGTCATACGTGCTCGGTCCTGCCACCGCCAGAAGTGGATCGGCCTCTAGTAAGGAGAAAGGGGGAAGGGGAGCCTTGCCCACTCCCCCCTCCCCGAGAGACACCATGCAGCGAGAGGGGTGTGTGTCTCCCCGCCCAGCCACCCTCTCTCCGCCTTCCCGCTGTCGAGGAGGGAGCCGATGCAGGAAGGGGAGCGAAAAAGAAAGCGCTATTGCCACGTGCGGTGATGAGTGCACCCAAAGGAAACAAAGAGCACGAAAGGAGAGGAGGAGGAGGGACAGGGGGAGGCGCGTGCGGAAGGATAGCGAAGGGGACTGGACCCACTAAGCGAACCAGCGGAGGCGATAAGTGAGCAAGAGGCACGCGAAGCACTGCTGTCTCCCCCCCCTCCTCTCCCCCTTCCCCTCCCGCGTCCTGTCTGCACAGTTGCACAGGAAACGATACACACCTGCTGCGCAGGCGCAAAAAAAAAAATATGCGCCATGAGACGATGGTGAGTACGCCCGCGCGCAAAAAAGGCAGGGAAGAGGAAAAGAGAAAGGGGGAGAGAGGTGAATGGGGCACATGCGCAGAGAAGAGCCGGCCTCACACAGAAGTACGTGCATGTGGGAGCACACACGTTCATGGGCTTTGCTTTGCCCCCTGTTTTTTGTACTCACAGCGCACCAAGTGTGCTGAGCGTGCAGGTGCCGCTTCTGTGCAATGCCTCTCTCCCTTCACTCTCTCTATGTGACCTGCTGCAGATGAGCCGTTGCTGCGCCGACTGCAATCTCGACACATACGCGGAGATGCCCACAGATATGCGCCTTATATATATATATATAAGGAAAACAGCCACAAACAAACAACGCTGGCCCTCTCGAGCACACCTTGTCACCTAGACCGACACACGCGCTTACACACGTTTACACTTACATATACACACCCACAGACACAGTGACGAGGGCAGGTTGAAGCCGGTAAACTTGAAAGAGAAGGCGCGACATTGCAACGAAGAGGTGCCGCTAAAAATCGCACAGGCAAACAAACCAAGCAAAGGAGACGGAAGGGCAGATGAGTCGGACGACTCGCACAACGCTGACATCAAAACACATAGAAGAAGCGAGGCCGGTGAAGGGAGAGGGGCCCTGTAAAGACGAGTGAGTGAGAGCGACCGTACGCAAAGGTTTCATATCGCACGCGCACAGGGACAGAAAGGAAGGCGCAAACAAACACACGCGGGCAAAGTAACGAAGAGGTGGTGACGGGGGCGGGCTCGAGCAACAACACGAGAGCGTGAAAGGGAAACAGAGAGAGAGAGACAGTGACTTAGCCTAACAGCGCGCGCACCCACACAGGTGTGTCCGCATCCGTTGTCACCCTCCCTCGACTCTCTGCGCTGAAACGGACGGCGATGCGGCGAGAAAGAGAGAGTGCGCGGAGGGAAAGAAGGGACGGCTGGCGAAACGAGTGGGTGCAAGTGTGAGAGGGAGACAGAGGAGAAGGGCAAAAAAAGAGTGGATAGACGATATACTTTTACCCAAAGGCACCGCCAGCGCCAGCGAGAGGCCGGCGAAACAAGCAAACAAAAAAGAGCGAGGCGTCTGTACGAAACTGTCGCTCTTAGTCACGTACGAAAAGCCCACACAGCTGTCCTCCCCCAATGCACTGGGCGTCAGGAAGGGGTGAATAGGTCGAGTATCATGGAGAGCTACCAGCGACTTGTCGGCTCTTTACGTATTGCCTCAGTCGTATGAGCGCCATGGCCCGGTAAAGACAAACACAGGCACGATTTTGCGCTTGGAGAAAAAAAACAAGAAGAGAAACGGGTGCGTTCTGAATTTTTTTCGTTCGTTCTCCTCATCAACCGTCACTCCCCCGACCTCCTCCCCTCTCCTCCCCTCTCCTCTCCTCTGTGTATGTGCAAGAGCAGAAGGAGGAGAGGGGAGGAGGTCGGGGGAGTGACGGTTGATGAGGAGAACGAACGAAAAAAAAATCGGACGGTCACACACGAAAGAAAAACGAAAGGGAGAGGGCATACAGAAGGAAAGGAGGCCGCACACGAGTGAGAAGACACACACAAACACGCAGCAGAAGAGAGAAAGGAGAAGCAAGCACACGCCAAGACACTAGCAGATAAAAATCGTGGTGCGTACGTGTACGAGTAGTTCAGATCATCTCCCCCCCTCTCCTCCCCTTTTCTATCCTTTCCTCTGCCGCATTAGGAGGACATGGGCGAGGGAGAAGGCCCCAATACAAAAAACCGAAAAGGGGCGGGCGGAGAAAGGGCGGTGAATCCCTGAGACGACATAAGAGGGAAAAGGCGACGCCGATGCTAAGAATAAGGGAAGAGGGGCGGCGTTTGTGTGTGTGTGTGGTCGCGAAGAAGCCAAATCAACCCGAACGCACGCATAACAGAGGAAACGAAACCGAAAAAACAAGAGGCAAGGGATGACGCAACGGAGTCATACACAAATATGCGTATGGATATGTACAGAAGAATCTTTCGGAGGCGACGCGTGGTGCCCAGCGAGGGGGAGAGTGGAGGGGGAAAGAAAATCAAACGACAGCTAAAAGAGGCAGGAGAAGAGGAGTACGAGGCAGTGGTGTTGGAGAAGGAGCGGGGCGGTGGGGGGAGGGGAAGGGAGGCCGCAAGAGAGGAGAGAAAACCGGGGAAGAGACGAAATCGAAGCACAAATGACGTCCATGAAGGAAAAAAGGGGAGAAGAGAGAGAAAACAAGTAAGAGAACGGCACACATACATACACACACATACACACACACGCAAGGTCGGAAAGGTACACGGGAAAAAGGGGAAAAGGGAGAGGGGATGAACGAGAGAGAGAGAGGAAGAAAAAGAAAAGACCCCAGAAAATTACAATCATAAAAGACGCAAACATCAACAGTGACCCTCTCCCTTTCTCTGCCCACCGTCCATCACAGTGTGGCGCAGAATCACGAGCGACTTAAACATGGATTTGAGAGTAGGAGGGTTAAACCACACATACAGACCCACCAAAGAGAAGTGAGTGCAGCATGCCACTTTCGTCTGGTAGGTGAAAAGGCGTCCACCCACCCACCCCATTCCCTTGGGCTGCCTCTGATGCACCTGCACAGCGCGACGCCCCTCCAAAGCAAAAAAACAAAAGCCCGTTCGGGGTGAGGGGAAGGGGGGTCCCACCGTTGGCATCATGGAGACGGCGACGCCGCTCCTCCTCCTCGCTACTTCTACACTGCCGAAAGAAAAGGGGGGGCGACACGAAAAAAAAACGCATGAAGGCTCTACGAGCGCCAAAAGGTAGAGCGAGCAGGGAGGAGGAGCCTGGGGTACCGATTCGGTGTGGTTGACAGGCGAAGAAATCCTGGATAGTGAGAGGCGCAGTGCAGGCAAGAGAGGATGAGAGCTAGTGAAGAGGAGAATGAAGCCATGCCCCGTCCCTCTGCCCTCGCACAGAGACGAAAAGCTCAAGAGAGAGGCAGAGGGCGTGCGTAGCGCAGCGACTGGTCTGTGCTGCAGCGAAGAGCCCACCACCTGAATGAAACGGGGAAGGATAACGGAAAGTATGTCAGGGCGAGCGAGTCGCATGCAGATGTACAAAGGGGAAGAGGTGAGAGGGGTCAGCCGAGGAAAGAGCATCACTACGCCACCATAAACATAGCGGACAGCGGAGAGGAAGAGAGAGGTCCGGGGGATGAACCACCAACCGCGCCACCCCATCACCCCCATCCCACCCCACAGCAAGCAAGAAAAACAGAGAAGAGGAGCAATCGAAGTGGGAGGAGGTGGGCGGGGGGGCGAAGGAGAGACGCGCACATGCACGGAGAGAAAACGGCTTACCGTCAAGGGAAACACGGGAGCAGACACTACCCAGAGGGGAGGAAAGTCTGAGGAACGACACCGAATGAGGGAGGGGAAGAGCAGAATACTTCGGTGACTGGGGAAAAAAACATAGTAAAAAGAGGGAGAGTAAGTGATGGTGATGCTATCATTAAATGGTGAGTTAGGCTACCCGGAGCGTCGAAAGGGAGACGACCAAAGAGGAAAGCATTCGCAAGTGGGAATGGAATGGAAGCACCTATCGAACGACTTACATGCACGCATCCGTACCCTACGCCCTCCCCTCTCCTCTCCCCCAATGTCGGCGAAGAATTCGTGTACTCGCTAACGCAATAATAATGAAGAAAAGGTGAAAAAAAGACGCGACGCAGAAGGAAATATATTCCCCAACGTGCGATTCTATCACGCGCAGGCCGGCAGGTGCGTGAACGGACGCGGCTCACGCACCCCATGTGGCGTCGCGACCATGTCAAGCAACCCAGCCGACCAGCATCGCTTGGCGTCACCCCACCGCGTGCTATTGGAGCACCTACAGTGCCGGCTACGGTCCTGCATCACGCCCAACACCGCCGGAGCGCAGCAAGCGTAAAAAAGAAGAGCGGAGCTGGCTATATCGCTTGGGTCGTGGACGCCAGTAGAAGCGAGCCGGTCCCAACGCCGTGATGGCTGCACGTCTCCCCAGCACAGCGACAGCCCAGAAATGCCCTCCGACGCTAAGGACTCAGCCGTGGTGGCCGAGGGCGCCGGCCGCGGGGTCTGTGCTCCTTTCCCGCCGAGGAGGTGCTCGACGCTGGTACAGTCAGGCGCGGGGGTTGCCGTCATTCGTTGAGGACCTCGCGACAGGCGCAGATGCACGTGTAAAAAAGGAGACGAAACGCGAGGGGAACGAGTCGCGAAGCGGTGGAGACCTCAGTCATGAAACGAAAAGAAAAAAACGAAGCGAATGGGCGAAAGGCAACGGCGGAGCGCGTTTTTCGTGATCACAGCGCCGCTTCACACAACGGACTCCAATACAGCGTCATCCTGGCAAAGCATTCACCTCAGTACTGAGACGCCGCTGCAGATGTTCCCTCCTCTCTCTCTCCAGTACACACACACACACACACATACACACACAGACCAGCACACGCACGACGTACGCAGGCCCACGTGCGCAAGGGACATTGACGTTAGTCTTCCATGCGGCGGTACATGATGCAGAGCGACTTGTGCAGAGCCTCTTCGCCCCGCGGAACGGCCGACTCACAATAGGCGCACTGGGCGAAGCCAAAGTGATCGCGCAAATGCAGTACGGTGAACTTCGCGCGGTATGTCACCATTGGATAGCAGGAGGAGAGTCTCCTCATCGGTTGGCCGTTATCCGCGCCTTCTGTATCATCTGCGCACGGGTGTGAGCCGTGCCCCGTCGACATCAAGTGCTCCACGAGGTTGCCGTAGTTTAGGAAGACCTCGTAGCAGCCAAGCTGCTCAGCCGGACACTGGTACGCCATGACGACCCGATCTCCGGTGAACAGGTCCGGCGCTGGGTCGAGGGAGCCCTGGTAACACTCGGCGTTGGCGTCAACAAGCACCTCGAGACTCCTTGGCGATGCGGGAAAGCCGATGATATCGCCACAGCGACGCAGGTGGTCAAGGTGGTTGCTGAGTGTGGTAGAGCAAATCAAGGGCGATGCGGATGTGGTGCCACATCCGTAGGCCGAGTGCTGCGCTGATGATCGTTGCGCCCCGCTCGCGTCATGTGGCGCTGAGTGGTTCACCAGTTGCGGCAGGCAGCACTTGCACTTGCAGCAGTAAGTGGTGCAGTGCCCGGTGGCATGAATGTGGTGCACCATACGCTCCCAGCTGGAGAAGAGAAACAGGCACTCACGGCACTGGTACAGGACGACGTAAGACGCCTTGCGTGCCTCGGCGGTGGCCTTGAGGGATGAAGACGTCAGCTTTGATGCAAGCGCGCGAAAAGTGTAAATGTCGCCCGACATCGCGTACGATTCGTCCATCAGCGGCACGTCATCCGCCGTAATGGGTGGCAGTAGAGGCCGCCATTGAAGAAACGACGCCCCTGTAAAACCAGGCACCTCCACCACGGACGGCGCCACAGCAGCATTGTCGCCGCAACTGCCACCGACCTCCTCTTGTTCTTCCTGATCTCTCAAGGGGGCCACCACGCGATTCGGCGATGGCATCGTCGATGGCCGCAAGACGCTGCCCATCAGCGGCGAGGTGAAGGTGTCGGGGAAGGTGACGCTGCTGCCGGTTTTGAGCGCGGTCAGCAGCGCCTGCTGGCAGCCGTGCCGCAGATGCACCATCATTTCCTCTAGCGTCCCATGCGCTTCGCAGCGGCGGCAGACAGCCTCGTTCGGGATAGACGTGGCGTGATGCACTCGGCGCAGGTGCTCTGCGAGGTGCAAGGGGTGAAGAAACGAGATGCCACAGACACACTTGTACTGGAGCGTGGAGAGCCCGGTGTAGGAATTACTGTAGTTATACGCGTAACGTGGCGCCTGCACCTCACAGAGATAGTCGCGGCGGGTGTAGAAAACACCGTAAAAGCCGCAGTGACCGGTGCTCTCTTCGTGCTTTACTGGTCGCTGGGGTCCGAAGCAGCGGAGACGCGTCAGACACTGCACGCAGAGGGGTAGGGTATGCCCGCTCTTATCCATGTGCTTCGTGGCCTTCGTCCACGTGCCGCAAAGATTCAAGCACTCCATGCAGCGAAACGGTGAGCGGGAGCTTCCGGCATTGTCTGACCCGCATGGCACTAGCGCAGCACTCGTGTTGTGATCTTGCAGATTACTTGAGAACTCGCCGAGGAGATTGTAATCCTGTGCTGAGCCTGGCAGCTCGAAATCTGCTTTCTCATAAGACTTGAAGTCAGGCAGCCCTATGCAGTGGTCGTGAGTGATAGCGATCGAAGTTAAAGGCCCGGCCCCGCCGCTAGAGGAAGACGAAAGAGGGGGCGAGACGCTGGCTTCCGGGGCCGATGACTGGCGGTCTCGATGACGCTCAATCAGCTTGGTCAGGCTCGCAAAGAAGCCGCGCGGCACGATGTAGGTGTCGCAGAGAGGGCACTTTACAGTGCCATGCCGAGTAGCGTAAATGTGGCGGCTCATCTCGTTCCCCGTGTTGCACTTGAAGTTGCACTCAACGCAGCCAAGTGGCCGGCGGGACTGACCGTGGACATCTCTGTCGCCGCGTGTTTGCATTCCCTCTCCTCCCGTGAGATGTGCTTCTCCAGATCTGAGAGCGTACGCGACCGAAACGCTGCACCCCAGGGGGGAGAGGGGGGGGGCGAAAGGTTTGTGTGCGTGCGGGAGAGGGGAGGGAGAGGAGGAGACAGAGGAAGATGAGGAGCTAAGGTAAAGTGAAAAACCTAGCGACGTGAAAGAGAACAGAGTGTGTGCGTGTGCGTGATCAAAGCGCAGGCAGCAACGACAGAGCTTTTCGACGCATAAAAGTAAAACAAGGAGAAGACAGAGCCCCTGACTGAAAAAAAAGCGATCGTGAACACCAAGGCCGTCAACGTTCGCGGGCGCAAACAGCTCCGCTGAGCGAAGAGAGAAAGCAGAAAGGGCAAGCGCGCGCGAAAGATGCGGGGGGAGGCAGAGGGGATGAGGGAAGAGACGAAAGTGTGCGAGGAGCAAATTGAACACGAACACACAGAACAGAGGGTCAAAGGTGAACCACAGAAGACGAGCACACACATAAGCACACGCGCAAACGAGCACCTGTATATGCGTGAGGTGCGGCGCTGAAAGCAGCCGCGCGCCACCTCACGTCGTCTTTTACAACGCACTGAGTGCAGTAACTGAAGGTTGCAGAAGCAAAGAGTGGTGGTGGTGGGTGATGCGGGAGGGAATAGCGGGCGAAGAGAAATGACAGAAAGGCGCGCGCACGCATACACCGAGGAGGGGGAGGCACAAGAAGAATCGAGAAAAAGAAGCAAAGAGTACCCCCCGAGGGAGAGGGAAAAGTAGGAAGTGGGGCTGCACAAACGCGCTGAAAGCAAAATAAAGAGGGCGAAGATTGCGAATGAAAGGTCTCTGCCTGTCTCTCTCTCTGTCTGTGCGTGTGCGTGTGTGTGTGGTCGAAAGACAAACAAAAGAGACCGGAAAAAACAACGACGAAAACAAAAAACGATGTGTACGTGATGAGAGATGGAAGGCGAAGGGAGAGGGGGGGCGAAGATAATACAGACGGAAAGACCCGATGGGTAATAGCTCTATGAACTTCGACAAAGTTTCCACGTGCTTCCTTGTCCCTTTCCAGTGCTCGTGAGGTCCGCACGGAAAAGGCAAGAGAGGAGAGCGGTGCAAAGAGGAGAGGGAAGAGCAAAAACGATCGGTAGGGCGTACACTCAGACGCGCAAATATCACAAACGATAACGGTTGAGCGAAGAGGAAACAACGACAGCAAAAAGAGTGAGTGGGACGTTGGGCAAACGGCCTTCCGTTTCTTCTCCTTTTCTTTTCAAATATTGTCTGCCTCTTGGAGGATACGCGTAAGGCAAAGCACAGCTGACGCACGCCGATTCTTTTCAAAGAGGGTCGGGGTGTGTCTAGGGAAGGTATAGTGAAAGGGGCGGTTGTGGTGTGTCCAGATGCGTATGAGCGTGTCTGCAACGTTTGAACGATACTGCTCGCGCACGAGAGAGGGAAAACAGCTGCGACGAAGAAAAAAGATGAGCGCAGAAGTGATTCGAAAGAGTAAAAGAAAGACGGAGAGAAGTCTGACACAATCGAAATAGCGAAAGAAAGAAAGAGAAGAGAGAAGAGAAGGGGGGAGGGCGAGAGCCACGCGCAGGGCACACAACAAAAGAACGTGAAAAACGAAAAGACAAAGCAGACAAACGGGAAACGAAACACAAACACACATATACCGAGAGAGTCAGACAGACACGCCACTGGAAGACAGTCGTGCACCGGTCGAAAGAGAGAAAGAGAGAGAAAAGAGAGGACAACAGGAAAAAGAGGAAAGGCAGCAGGGTCACCGAGAGACGAGTAATATATAGAGAGAGATTCTCGGCAACGCTCAAGCGCAGGCACACAATCCGACAGAGGGCCAGAAGAGATTGCGAAAAAAGAAAAACAGATGCGAGCCACACAAGAGGAAAGCACGAGACAGCGTAAGACGCAAGTGAAGCACACAGGCACGCCGCAGAGAGAGAGAGTTGGAAAAAAAGAGAGGCAGCCGACGAGATCGATCGGGAGAGGAGAAGGAAAAGGCGTGGGATGGGCAGAGAAAGGGAGGGGAAGTGCGAGGAGAGGGACGAACACCCCCTAGTGACGCGCTCAGAAGAAAAAGGCGATAACAGAAGAGCGTGAAATGCCTGAAAGAAACGAGCCGGAAGTAGGCAGTCGGAGGAGGAGTAGCGAGACCAAGAGGCGCCAGAGGTATGCGTGAAACGATGGGACGTGGACGAACGCGCCAAAGACGACAGCGAGGAGCCACGTGGGGGTGAGGGACGAAGTAGAGGAGGGTAGAACAGAGAGAGAGGACGCCCATAGCACACGCGCACAACGATAAGACGGAAGGAAGAGGTGTAACCCGGAAGGAAAAAGTTTCAGTTTTCCTTCCAAAAAGGCTGGGAAGAAGCGAAAGGGCGAGAGAGATCGGCACCCGCGTCTACTTTTCACCTTGGCGTTTTTGTTCTGGAGTATTTCTCTTCGCGAGTTCGATCTGTGAAGGAAAGAAAAAGAAGGAGGTGGTGCTGACGCAGATTGCTGCGTGTGCGCAGGACGTGTACCAGCGAGAACAGAGGAAGCTCTGGGCAAATATAGTGTCGTCGTCCTCCCAGCCGCGCTTTGTGTATCGCTCTTACAATGATTGAGTGGCCGGTGAAGGAAACGTCCTTCGCTGGTTATATTCGTCTTTCTCTTTCGCTCTTTAAAGGTTGAAGCTCTTGTCCTCGGCGTGTGCGTCTCTGTGTGCGTGGGGGTGGGAGGGGGAGGGGGAGGAAGGAGAGGGTGTGTGTGTGCAGAAGGAGCAAAGTGACCAGTAGAGCGGGGGCGTTAGGGGGAGAGGAGGAGGAATGAGGAGAGGCGAGGATGTGGCACTCGGACCATATGCTGCCTCCAGAAACAATAGTGTGGGGTTATCTGAACGGCGTTGCTCCAGCGGCACCGCGCTGCCTCCTTCTACTTGCGTGAGCCTTCTCTTCAAACGGACGGGCGACGCTGTAGCAAAGAAAAGTGAAGACGGCGAGGGAAAGACCTGTAGTTGAGAGAGAGAGAGACGGAGGGGTGAGGATGCTGCTGAGAGCAAGACGATGTCGGCCGTCTCTTTCCCCTCTTTTTGTCCTTCTTTAAGTGTCCTCTTCCTTCCCTTTGGTGCGTAGTGTGGAACGTGAAAGCTCTTCAGCCGACCGTACGGCGTATGAGGGTGTGCCCTCGTGGCGGCAAAGTGATGTGCCAACGAACAAGAGGACAGAGGAAGGAAGAGTGAGGGTATTCTTGCAGGGGAGGAACGGGTGGTGATAGCGTGGCAAGTAATCACTCATCATAGGGCATGCCTAGCGAGGAGCCCCATATTCGCTCTATCCAGCAGGACGATGAAAGACAGAGAGGGAGAGCGAGGGATGTGGCACCCGTTTGCCACGCGGTGAATGGGGGGGGGGGGAAGCATTGAAAGCGTCAACTTTTTCCCTTTGCGTCCGCTGCGTTGAGCTCTTCTTCTTTGGCTTATATGGTGTGGGATTGTGCGCATTCGTTGATCTTGTCCACGTGCCGGCTGCCCCCTCGCCCTTGTCGACGGTCAGCCAAAGGTCCCGCAAAGCCGTACCACGTGCCTGGCGCTTCCGGCCCATGTTGCACTCTCGTCTCGTCGAGGGCTCTTTTCCCCCTCCGTATATACATGCAGTGTCCACGACAAGCGGAGAAGGGGAGGGAGAGGGGCACTATCGGCGACCATGTCCAAGTCACACATCCATCAAGATGCTGTTGATCCGGTCTTCGCAGGTGTTGAACGTGTCCTCCACATCGTTCTCGAGGGCGTTGGAGAGGACGCCAGTCAGCATGAACATCCGCATTGTCTCCCACACAACGTGGTGGAAGCTCATCAAGTCCACAGACGGCGCATCCCTCATGTAGCCAAACCGCTCTGCAACGGAGCTGGCAGCGTCATCAAGGTCCATATCAAGCACACTCGCATTGCCGCTCTCACACTGGTAGGCCTGAAGAGCACGCCGCACTGTTTCCACCGTTTCGCCGTTCATCCTTGCCTCTGTGACAAGCACCTCGAAGGTGTAGCCCTCCACAACAAGTCGCTTCGCGTACGCCACGTCGTAGACAGTGGCCGATGTTTTTGAAGGCTGACGAACGTGAGCGTGAAAGGCAAGGCAGATGGCCTGGTATGGCTCCACGAGGGCGTTGCTGATCTCATCCAAATGACTGCTGCTTGCCGGCACGCGATCAAGCACTGCGACGTTCTCCATGATGCTGCGGTCCCGCGGGGCGCGGCGAACAGGCCTGCCGCTTCGACTCTCACGGCAACGCTCTACACTGACTTGCACCGTCATGTTCCGCAGCACCGCCGTCGCCGTCGGAATCACCTCCGTGTAGAGCTCCGGCACAAACAGAATTCGAACGATTGGAAAGAGCGCCTGGTCAATGAACACCGGACCCTTCAACTGAGAGCGCAGCGCTGACCTGTCATACAGCGACGATGGCTGACCCTAGGGAGTGGGGCTCTGCAACGCAGAGGTGCAGCTCGTGGTGAACTCCAGCACACTCAGCAAGTCAGCGCTGTCGTAGTCGTCGCGGAGCTGACCGCAAGGCGCGCAGATAAGGCGCTCGCCAGAGTCTTCGCCCCATTGCGGGGCGTGTGGAATAGGCCACCCGGCGCACGCTCTGGAGTGCAGGTGCATCGAGAAGCAGAACCGCGAGCCAATGACCCAGAACTGATCAATGAGGACATGCTCGGAGGCCACGACATCGGCCCCTGACAACGGTTGCGAGTGAAGCGGGAGGGCAGCGAGGTCTACGGTGACCCGAAGTATACTGTTACCGCTTAGTGCCAGCTGCACCGCATCCCCACCAGTGCCGTCTTGGCGCTGCGTGTAAATGGGAAGTCGGGGAGAAAAGGACGAAAGGAACGAAAGCGGCGTCTCGCCTTCGCTGTGGATACGACGCAGCATCACATTTAACGTGGCCGGCAGGTCCGCAACTGCGGCATTGCTACACATCGCCACGACCCCTGCCGTTGGACGGAGGTCCATGAAGAGGCTTAAGCTCTGTCCAGCATAGACGACCGTAACATTGCCCGAGTTGGCGAGAAATACGTTGGCCATTACCCCACCAAGCGCCGCTCAAGCGGACCACAAGACCCCCGGGGGGGGAGGCGATATTCTTTGACCGAACTCGATTGACGCAGGGCGCGCACCCCTTTCGTTTCTTGCTTATATGAGTATGCCGTGCGCCTGCGTGCGGAGAGTCAAGTCGGACGAGGGGACGGCAGAGCCTCGGCATGATGCTGCTGGAACGGATGTACGCCGTCCGCAAAAAGCAAGCGATGCCGTCCACCAAAGGGGTACAGCATCTATCGAATGAAGGCGTGGGAGGGAGAGTTACCGAAGAGGGAGGAGTGAGTGAGCAACATGGAACACGGCGAGAGCGCAGGACGCAGCAGCTTTGGTGGATGGACCTGCGCAGTGCGAAAGGGGACGAGTTGCGGAAAGGAAAACTGTTGCGCCGACAGCGGCACGCGACTATTGTGTGCAGGCCACGGCCTCGTGCGCCGCTGCCCACGAAATGGGCCACCACGGCCGTATGCTCGAGAGACTCGCTGTAGATGACTCGTGCGAGCGGGCACGGGCGAAGATGCGGAGGTGTCCTCTCCGCTGCAAAAGGGCCCATGAGAGACGCACACGGCAGTAATGATGGCGGAATTTCAGAGGCAGAGAGTGAACAAAAAGGGCACGCGGTGCGGTGCACGAGTACACGCACAAGAGGCGGAGCGCCTTTGCCGAGTTTCAGAGAGGGGAACGACAAGCTCGAAGGGCGCCCTTTCATTTTATCCTGATTTCACGTGTGTGTGTGTGTGTGAATTGGAGGGGAGAGGGTGGCGAGCGTATCCGCGGGCTCTGTGAGGCAGTGACCCACTTACACACGCCCTCCACCCCCTCTGCCCTCCGCCTGCAGAGAGCATGCATTCGTACGTTATGCGCTACACACACGCATGGTCCAGCGCGCGCAGTTGCCTGTGTGACTTACACGGCTGCTTCCTCCAGAAAAGCGACAGCAGCCTCTTTTATCTTCGGCTTTATCGCCTCTTTCATCGGCTCGCTGAGACCCAGCACGCTCACCACTTCGGCCAGCACCTCTTTGAATGAAAGGCTCGGCAGTTGCGCTTTCGGCTTGCTCGCCAGTACAGCCTGCACGGCGGTCGTAATCTCAACCTCCGAAAGCGGCGGTGCAGGACGGTAGGCGTTGAGGCTGAGACGGCAAACAATGTGGTCCTCTGAGTCGACGACACGCTGAAAGCCCCTTGTTGTGGCGACCATCAGACACTTGCCAGAGGAAGAGCGGCCACAGCTTCGAGTGGGGTCGAAACAAAGATCAATCCTGTACGCGCGGTAATGCGACTCAGACGATGTGGCCTTCTGTGCGCTCTCTTCTGACACCGGCGTGCATGTAACGGCGACGTTGCGCACCCTCTTATCCATCCCCTTTTCCAGCAGCCAGCCACCGCCAGCGTTCGCATGACTTGAAACTCTCGAAGAGGGAGCGAGGCTCGACGACGCGGTGGGCAACTGACCTTCTCTGGATGTCTTCTCCGAACGAGCGCGTGCCGCTTTTGGTGCCGACACGAACAACGTCACCTTGAGATCCCCCACGCAGAAGGCGGGCAGCGACGCCGTGTGGCCATCCACCATCTTCTCAGCGCAGTACGTGTAGGTGAGATGCATCTCCGACGGTGCTGTGTACGAGACTAGGAAACCTCCCTCCATGGAATGTGTCTGTCCTACCCGCAGAGCATCTTCCGCTGTGCAACTCACCGCCAATTTCGACGCGTCGAACGCCTTGCCCACCGAGTAATAGCAGTTCAGCCCGCAGATCAGCCCCGTGCCCCCAACGGGCTTGTTGCCGCCTGTGCTGGCTAGTAGCATTGACTTGCCCGAGGCACCCAAACGCTCCTTTACGGTGGCGAAATCGATTCGAATACAAAGTGTTACACTGTCCTCCTCCACGCGCCACTGGCAACCTTCGCCGACGTCCGTGAAGGATGCGGAGCGGAGTGCCTCCGTTGCGCCCGCCGAAAGGTCGCGCTTTTCAAGGGACTTGACAAAGATGTTGAGGCCCAACCATGCACCAGATTTGCCGAGCGGCTTATTGCCGCTGGTGCTGCTGATGAGCACCGACTTGCCCGACGAGCTTTCCCCGCAGTCTTTACTGAGATCACAGTAGAGGAACAGCACTGACTGAGCCACCCTCATCTGGAGGTTCTTTGCCCCCGATATGTCCGTTCGCTCCAACATGATCCAGCTCGCACAACTGTGGAAGTGGCCCCCTTTAGCAACCACCTTGAAACAAGTTTCCACTGAATGCCGAGGTAAGACTGAATGCGTGCACGTCTATCCGTGCCGAATATATATATATATGTGTGTGTATGTGCGATTAGAAAACTCAGCGGTGATGTCCTCTGCGCACGCAGGGAGTTTCGCTGAGGCAGAAAAGGGGGATAGGTGAACAGAGTGGAGGAAGACGCAAGGCGTGGTCGGAGGCGTCATGGAGGTCATGAAGTGCCGTGAGAGAGGACGGGAGAGATGGGCGGCGGAAGCGCTGCCGAGCGCAATGACTCCTTCCCTTCCCCTCTGGGACGGAAAAAAAAGGAAAGGGAGGGAGGGAGAGCCCATCTGCACACCCGAAAAACGACGCATTCCGTCTTATCCATGGATGCTCAGGCCCAGGTATACCGTTGTGCATGCCTGGCACACGAGGGCAGCCTGCACCAGCCCATGGAGTGAAGGTGCGACAACGCTGGACGAGGGTAAGAGAAGAAGACGTGGAGGAGTGGGAGAGAGACGAAGGAAACTGGGTGAGCCTACAGAGAGAGCAAAGATCAACACAGATAATTGTCGTGACCCCGTTGCCTATTGTACATCCGATGTGGCGACACCACAAGAGGAACTAAAAGAGCGAGCTGGGGGTGAAGGTGACCAGGGCAGCTCCCCCATTCACGGTGACAACACGCTGCTCATCAACTAGCGCACAATGTGCTCGACACTAAAGAGGACGCTGGCGGCGTTCGCGCATACATGAGGCCAAGGCGGCGGCAAAGTCGCGCACCACTGGCGCCACCGCTTGCGCGTTGGGGCCAACGACGGCGTCGACAAGGGTCGAGCGGCTCGCGCGGACATGCGCCTCTGCCATCGTCTGCTGCGCTGTGCAGTTCACGAGAAGACTGCTCGGCACGGCCAAGTCAGAGAAAAGTCGAGAAATGACCGGCACTCGGGTCGGCACGTCCAACGATGGCACCGCCTGGAGCGGCAGAACGGCGAAGGAGAGACAGACATCCACATGTCTGCCGAATCCCTTAGCGGTTGCAACGGCCTCCTCAAACCAGCTGCCCTCAGCGGACGCGCCATTCAGAGGCGCGCGCACGGTAGAAGTGCTGTGCCAGCTCATATTCAAGAGTGCAGCCACTTCCGCCCTCGCCTCTGCCTCGACACGGCGCCGGGCGTCGTCGGCAAAGAGGAGCGGTGGGGATGCAAAGACCTCGTACAGGTGCTGCACCGCGGGGAAGCCCAGCGCTATCAGAGACGGTGCTCCGCCACGTGGCGGCTGTAAGGCGACCACAATGCGCGGCTGCCCACCTGCAGCTGCGGGGTCCTCAGGAAGGCGACCCTCACGCTTCCACTCCGCCGTAACGCGTAGAAGATTCATGCAGAAGTCCACGAGAGTGCACGCGTAGCTGGAGACAGTGGGAAGTGGAACTTGCGCGTCGGCACGGCTCCACACCGGTGCCCCGTAGGGCCTCAACGGCACACGGTGCTTTTCGGGAAGCCATAGTTCCAAGTACTCCACAGCGCCACTCGCGTCGACCGATGTACTGAGCTCGTGGGTCTTGACAGCCACCTTGCGAGCTGTAGCGTCTTCGTCCGCTGCAACGCGCAAGACACCGCCTGCTTCGACAGTGACCGCGTCGCCTGCGGCGCGCTCCCCGGCGACGGTCACTGAGGGCTGCGTCAGCGCGCTTCTCACCCATTCCATGCCCGCTTCCAACGGCGAAACCAACGCCTGCAGCCTCACCGTCCACTGCTCCGGGTGCGACAGCGACGTTTCCAGGCTGCAAACGCTGTGCAACCACTGCGCTACCGACGCCTGGAAGCGACCAGAGGATTCCGACTCCGATTTCGTGTCGTCTTCTCTCAACACGAGTGTGCACAGGCCTGCCTCCAGTGTGCGCAGCGAGTATGCATTCACCTCGCTCGACACCCGGAGTCGTCGGCGCACGTCAAAGGCAACCTCGTCGGCCAGGCAGGATAGATTGGCAAACATTGTCTCCAAGTCTTTGCGGTCCTCACGTGCCGCTGGGGAGGCTCCGGGAAGCGTGTCCGTATGAAGGAGGGAGAGGTGGTGCGCGTGCAGTGCCTCGAGATCGGCCGCCAGCGAAGTCACGCCACGCAGGCGGCCTCCCCGCCTGTCCATGACACTCAACTTGTAGAAGTGCTGACCGACGCAAACGTTGACGTGATCAGCGTCCGCGCACGAGACAAGGGAGATGGCGTCGTACCGGCGAGCCGGGGCAGGTGGCTGATGTTCCCGCATTCTCTCCATGTGGGCCGACACCGGGTCGGCAGATGCGGCACCCACAGAAGCTACGCCGTCGTGCGCCACTCCTGACGGGTGCGGGTCACCGACCCCCCCATCGGGCGGCCCTACCCAGTCGAAGGTTTCGTCCTTTTTCTCCAGAGGCGGCTCGGCGAAGCTGATGTTATACACGGAATTGCCTAGCAGGCTGGAATACAAGCGCGGCGGAACTCGCTCGCCTGCCTGCTCTTCTGCCACTCCTGGCTGCTTGTTGCAGCGGTGCAGGTACTCTGCCAGCAGCTGATGCACGACTGCCGCTACGCGCAAGAAGGCCTCACGCGGTATTGTGGCCGCATCGGAGAAATCGCATGGCACAGATGCTGGGACGGTCACATGGAGGACGTGATACGGATATTGCAGAGGAGACGCGCGGTGGGCCACGATGTGGCGGAGCCACTCATCGTACAGTGTGTCGCGCGCTCGAGTAGGGTCGTACGAAGCGCTAGAAGGGCGAACCCGGCGAGACGCTGCGGTCGTCTGCAAGCGAGCCTGCATGGCACGCTCCGCCTTCCACTCCTCGGAGGCCGGCAGCTCAAAATCGACTGTGCGGCTGCGCGTCGGTGAGTCGACATGTACCCAAACGCGGTCGCATCCATTGGCTCCGTTTGAAAGCCCGCGAATCGCGTTGGCCGCGGCCGTGAAGATGGTCTGCTCGCCGCGGTTGTGCGCCGCAGGATCGTAGGGCCACACTGTGTTATGCGCCGCAGACACAAACGGGCTTTGCACGTTCGTCGTGCCCGTGACACCGTCATAGCCGAGCCGCTCCTTGAGGGTCACCTTCTTTTTCGCCGTCGACGCCATGACCATAGCACCTCTGCCGCGCTAACTGCTGATTGAATCGGGGTAACGCCGTCTGGCAAGGGGGGGTGCGCGGGCACAGAACGCGTCTTCGCCTGTATCAAGAAGAGTTTCGAGAGGTGCGACCTTCCGCTGACGCTTAGCGGTTTGAGTGGTGCCGATAGCGGAAGCGTCTTTCGTGATCGAGCGCGAAGCAAAGCTCTTGATAGAGAGGAGGAAAGGGGTGGGTGGGCGGAGGTCAGAGTAGGAGTAACAGAGCGAGGGGGAGAAAAAGTGGGAGGTGATGGTGGCAAAGACGAGCGACAGACTGCCACGAGCACAACACCTGAAAACCGGGGCGCCGAAGAGCGCCTCCTCTAAATCGGTGCGAGAGTATGTACCACACATGACGCAGAGAGATGCTCGTCCAGCAGTCGCGCTCCCTTGGTCGCAGAGAGCCTCGCGGAAAAGAAATAGAGCGGAAATCAGTAAGCCCCACAGCCGCAGCCACTACGCCCCAGAGTCGTCGAAAGTGGCTGCGACTTGTTCCTCTGAAGGGCAGGCGCCAACTCGGCATCCCCTCTGTGGTCTCCCCCTGCCTCACCTCCCCCCTCGAGCCATATTTCTGCGAGCAGCTTCACCCCATTCAGCATGCTGTTAAGAATTGTACGAAGGCTACATCGGGCGATACAGCCACACTTCAGTGCCGGCTTACGGGGCAGTCTTGAAAACTGCACCACTTGCACAATACACATCAGCCACTATTGCTCCTCGACAAGGGAGGTGGGCACTTTGGGGCAGGCGCGACGAGCCGCCTCTCTCTCCCACGGCGGCAACAGCTGCATGCTCAGCGACAGGCGCCCCTGCTTCGACGTCACCTCCAGCAGCGCGACGAGCTCTGTAAAAATGTCAAACACCTCTGTCACCTCCTCGCCCGTTTCGGGGTGTGGCCCCCACGAAACCTGTACCGCCACGGAATTCGCATGGTTGGCAGCATGGCGCAACGGCGATTCGCTCTCTGCGATGCTGTGGCGTGGCATGCCGCTCTTGCCACCTTTCTTGCGCGCATGTGCCGTCGCCTTCGCATCAATCGATATCTCCGGAGCCGCGCGTGTGTCTGCATGAGCTTCTGGCGCAGCAGGCGTGGCTTCCGAGGTGCTGGTCACAATCGGCCCTTGATACTTGAGTCGCTGGTGGGAGTCGTTGAGCCCTATCTCCACTTCTGAGGCGAGCTCTGCACTGTACAAGAGAAGGCTACCCTCCGTCATCTTCACAATGCTGACGGTGGTGCAGAGCTGCTGCGGCAGAGATGGCTCCTCCTTGGCCCTCTTCTGCAGCGCAAGCAGGTACATGCACAGCGTATACTCCAGCGACATGTCACCCGCGGAGCGCGAGTTCAATCGGCACGCGTTCGCATGGGTGACGATGCACTCCAGCTCCGAGTGAGGGAAGAAGAGCTCCCGCGTCTTGAGCGTGTTGACGTCCACGACTTGCGTCGGTTCGAACACGTCCTCCCCAGGCCGCGGCGTCACCGCCGTGTGTGGCGCGCTCGGTATCTCCATGTGCGCGTCCTCCATGACGCGCTCCAGCTCCAAGGCGATGCGCAGCTGGCGGTGCACCATCAAATCGCAGTAGCGGCGGATGGGCGATGTGAAGTGGGTGTACCACGGTGCTGCGACGGCAAAGTGGGAGCGGATGTCCTTCTCAGCCGGGTCGTTAGCGATGTATTCAGCCGCCATCAAGGAGTACTTAACAATTTCGCACACGGTGTAAAAGTCTTCATGGTGATCCTTCCTGATGACGTCGAGCATCCGCTGCAGCTCCCGACCAGAGCTACCGCCGGCTGGCAGACCGCGACGCGACAGGGACGCGCGCATTCGGCTCATCTTCTGCGGGTTCGGTGGTTTGTGTCGGCGCAGGAGCGCCCCTTTCGGAATGAACTGCACGATCTTCTGTGCCACACGCTGATTGGCCAGTAACATGAACTCCTCCACCAGCCAGTTCGCCTGCGTCTGCTTCTGTACGAAGAAAGAGATCGGAGGTGAGTTCACTTCGTTTTTCTCGAAGCGGAACGCGAGCCGGGTGTTGCCGACGACCACCCGTCCGTTCTCCAGCGACTGTTGGCGAAGCTTACTCGCGAGCTTGAAGAGATGCTTGACGCTCTGCTTAACCTTGTCGCGAGCAGCCTCTTCGCTGATGCCGAGGTCGGACGCCGCTTGCGTCACGTCGAGTACCACCGTGTCGTCATCCTCGAGAATCTGCTGTGCCTGCTCGTACGCTAACCGGCACCGACTGCGAATGACACTCTGTCCGAACCACTCGCACTTTTCTCCCGTCTCCGCCTCAGAGATGAAATGCCCACTGCGGTCGAACTCAAACAGCCCGGAGAAGGCAAACTTGTCCTCGCCGGGGTTCAAGCTGCAGTGCTGCTCGCTCAGCCGGGACGGCAACATGGGAATCACTCGATCCACGAGGTAGGTCGAGTTGCTGCGCCGTTGCGCCTCTTCGTCAAGGGCCGTCCTGGGCAAAACAAAGTGGGAGACATCCGCGATGTGTACACCCACGTGATAACCGCCATCTTTGCGTGGTGCAATACTGAGGGCGTCGTCAAGGTCACGCGCCGTCGCGGGATCGATGGTGAAGACAAACTCAGAATCGCGCAAATCGCGCCGCCCCATTTCGACCAGCTCTGCCGGTGACGGGATCGTGAAATCTTTCAGCACACACGCCTCTGCCTCCTCCGAAAAGGGCTCGTTCATCACATCGCAACTTGTGCAGATGGCGTGGCTTGCTACCGCCATGGTGGAGGCATCGCCGAGAAAGCTGTGTATTTTGCTCACAAGCGCGTTTGGTATTCGCGGTGCCCTTAGCACGCTGCCATCCTCGCCACGCTCCACCTGGAGGGAAAAGAGTGAAGTGCTGATAGTCGCATGATAGGCGGGCATGATGTCGCACCCCTTCACCACCAGCTGGGGGTAGAGCTGATTGAAGGGGCGAAAGCGGTAGTAGTGCATCCTCTGCAGCGCCTCGCCAGGCTGCAACTGTCCGTCCGCAATGCGGGCCACGTGCAGCCGCGGCAGGTGGCGCTTCAGAATTCGGATGACACGACCCAGCGGCTGCTTTTCTGGCGGCCAGTTGTACGAGGACGGGGCCCCCATCCTTGTCGCGAGGGAAACCTCAGCCGAGGCATTCTGAATGATCTCCTCCGTAGACTCGGGTGCAATGAGCTGCACGATGTGGCGACCATCTGGTAGCGTAGACGGCATTGCCTGCAGCGCATCGTCGCCTTCCTGGTATGTCGAACCACTGCCCGCCGCTGCGCTGGCTGCTTTCGGCGCCTGCTGCCACTGCGCTCGCGGCAGAAGCTCCGCTGCCACCACGTCAGAGTGCAACGCAGGCCCACGCAGCTCGGCAGAGTTCAGCACCACATCGCACGGAAAGGTGCTGCTGCGTAGAAATGAAAGATTGTTGCTGTAGCTGCGAAACACGTTGACACGGCCAATGACGACAGAGCCCTCTCTCACGCGCTTTTCGAGATCTGGGTCGCTGCCGAGCGTGTAGGCATACGTGATAGCGGCCATCTCCCTTGCCTCGCGTCCACTGGAGAGTGAAAAATTCGCTTCCTTGACGTCGTTGCGACTTGCTCGACCAACACCACCGGAAAGGGAACGAGCAAGGGGCTCGAGCGGCAGAAGAAAATCAAGTGTGCGGAGACAAAGCAGTCCCACGTCGGTATCTGCGTGGGCGCCACGGTGGTGACAGGCAGGAGCCAGCGATGCCGTGGGAAGGCAAGGGGCGCGAACGCCCGTGAAAGAAATCGTCAGCAGGATAGCTGTAGAGCAGACGGTGAAGATATGCTCAGCCGAGGGGTCAACCCGATTCGTCTTTCATACGTTAAGAGTGAACAGTTTGTCAGCTCCTATGCGAGGGGGAGCACACACAAGCAGAGGAGAGAGCAGTGGGAAAGAGCACAGGCGCAGGCAGCATCGCCCTCTGTTGGCCGCGGAAAAGCTTGTGGTGCGCACTGGCTACCACACGAACGATGAGCAGGAGAGCAGTGACAGGAGCGCAGTCGATGGCAGAAAAGCGGATGCAAGGGAAAGCGAGGGGTACGGAGAGGGGGGAGGGAGGAGGAGAGGCGCGTAAGCAGAGCTGCGACGATCCTGATGGTTGGCAAATCTTCAAAAGAAACAGCGAAGCCAAACGGCGTAGGCGGAGAGGGTGTGAAAGGGAGCGAAGAGGGGATGGGTGGGCGGGTGCGTGAGTGTGTGTGTCGTTCTGCTGGTGGTATTCGCACCGAACCGAGCGGCAGAGTTCGCGCCGGACGAGGAAACGGAATCAATAATGCAGCCCTGTGAAGAGGGGAGAGGAGTAGAGAGAGACACAGAGTGACCGCGAAAGGACGATTCGAAGAGGGAGAGTGAAGGGCGAGCCACAGCTTCACCGAGAGGGTGAGGTGGAAAAGGGAGCGCATCAGAAGTGCATCCAGCGTCGGCGCCATCGTGCTTTACCCTCACAACCGAGGACAAGCGCAGTCTCTTAAAGGTGTGTGTGCGTGTGTGTGTAGGTGTGCTGAAACTGCCGGGAGGAGGGGAGCACGCAGGAATGAGGAGCCCCTCACAGTACCGCCAATAGCGCGTCAAAAGTGAACGGACCGGGGGCAGCGAGCCGCCTCACATGACGACACGGCATATTCACCCCAAGACGTGGCACCCGCACGCACCAGCGCATGAAGCGGCCACCGATGGATGAACGAACGAGGCAGCTTGGGCACGTCAAGCCCTCTCTTCATCTGAAGAAGACGAAGTCGTGTCTTGAGCGCCAAGGAAGGCGGCGAGCGAGAAGCCGTTTGAGAGCGGTTCGATCGCCGTTGCGATAGCGGATGCCGTGTCCTGTGCACTGCCTGCCTCGTTGCAGTTGGCCGCAGAAGCAGCGGTCAAACCATCGAAGAGCAGGATACCAGCCGGGCCCTTCTCTGGCGTCGGCGACTTTCCAAGCGCCGAGATCGGCGTGGTCATCGCCGCGTCGTCACGCAGCCACGCCTGGCCGCGCAGCCCTTTCTCCAGCAACTCCAACACGTGTGCTCGGAGGTGCGGTACCATGCCGGCGCGCACCCCACCAACTAAATCACGCTCAGTGTCACACACATGCAACGTGCCGCGGAGGGCGCGCACCCCGTTTGGCACCCGTTCCCTTTCGATCACGCTCATGAGCGTCTCGAGCGTTTGCGGGGACGTGCCATAGGTGGCGGGCACGACGTGATGGATTGCATAGTCTGCTGCAGGCGTCCACATGGCCTGCTCGGCTGCCAGCTGTGCTGCAGACGGGACAAACGGTGCAGCGCCGCCCTTGGCTGCGTTGTGTCGGCCACCCAGTTCCACCTGCATGACGTATTCCAACACCTGATGCACCATACGGGCTGCTGCCTGCTCCGACAAGAGGTCAGCCTGCGCGCGCTGCTGCTGCGCCCGTGCAGAAGTATTGCCACGGTCCTGCGCGAGGGCTTCCTGTGCCGCCTGTATGTTGAGCCCTTCCGCAGTGCCGCTACGGCGGGGGCGCTTGCCACTCGCATCGGCGCCGCTGGAAGGCGCCGGGTACGAAGCCCCTTTGGCATCTGCTACGCGTTTGCGGCTCGACGGCGAAGCCCAAGCACTGCCTTTATCGTCCGGCGCTGCTGTTTTAGTGCTGCGCAGGAGGTCATTCAGGTCCATGGGCCCGCAAGCAGGATGTGGAACAGCCAGGGGGAGAAGAAGCAATACTTGCGTGCGCGGTAATACGGCGTTGGACAGACCTGCGAAAACAGAGAAGAGGTACGGCCACTGGTGTGGTGCGCGATGGTGCCGCCTACGGGTTCCCTCTCCCTTCCGTACTCACAGCGGAAGCAGAAGACTTGGCGTAGCTGGGGCACTTTGTTCAGCACCAGTGCGCGCAGCGATTCACGCAGCAAAAGACAGCAGGTACAAGATAAGTGTTGACCGAGATGAGGCGGATCGTGTGGCCGCGGGCGCAATATACGTAAGGGCCAGAGGCTCCAGGGAATAGAGAAGGCATTTGAGAGGATAGGGAAGCGGATTCGATATTCGGCACCACAGACACCACGGGCACACACCGATGCCTTTGGAGGGGCGGGGCGTGGGTGTTTTGGGTGCGGGCGAGCACTACAAGGCACAAAGGGGCGCGGCCCTGCCACCCTATCGTGGACTGACGCGCTCACCTCACCTCCTACGGTATCCCTAGCGACACGGCGAGGCGATCGAGGTGATAGCGCGACAGCAATGCGCCCCCTCCACACACACACACACATACACACTACCCCCGATCTATCCTTGTTTCAGGCAACGCTACACTCCAAGGAGGGAGAGGGATTTATCACGGGCGCCTTTACCAGAGGCAAAGTCAACGAAAAGTCGACGACAGCGCACTCGGCCACATTCGGGTGTGTGCGCGTGCTACGATGTGAGGGGATAGACGAGCTGCCTCGCTGCAGTCGGTCGAGGTCGGAGAGGTGGAGGGGGGGTAAAGAGGAAGAAGTTATCAGCCTTGTATAAGTTTCTCACCACACCTGCGCGCGTTACGAATTAAGCGTTAAGAGGAAAACCGACCAGCAAAGAAGCACCGCTGGGAGAGGGGGAAACGAAAGAAAAGGTCGTGAGTGGAACGTAGGGAGAGCAGCACCGAAGAGGTGGGGGCCGAGGTGACGTGAGTGTGCAATGGAAGCCCCCGAGCACAAACAGCAGCAGAGGTGCCGTTGCTGCGTAGTCTGCGCACTACCGAGCCGCCCTCACACCCTTCCCCCCCTCACACACACACTCCACCACCGTTCTTTCAAATCATCTGCCCACACACCGGCCCACCGAGCATCACTAATCGCATCATGGCTGCCACATACATTCGGCGCCTGCTCCAAAGAGCCGCCCTCGTCCCGCGTTGCAGCCGTCGCACACCCCACTGGCACATGAGCAGGCCCCCCTTCAGGCGTGTGCGCGGAGAGCAGCCAAAGGGCACAGGAGTATCCACAGCCACTGGCTCCTCTCCCCACCCCCATCGCTGTCTCAGACCCTTCTACGGTTGACGCTGTAGATAGGTGGAGAGAATAGCGCTCATGGGCGGCACCGTGTAGGCTGGCTCACCGAGCACCTCAGCTAGCCATCGATCCGCCTGAGCCGTCTGCTGCGCGTTGGCCAAGGCGCCTTCTCGGTTCGCTGTTATCGTTGTCTCCTGCGAGTCTTGAATCGCATTCATCTCCTTAAAGAAAGACTGCAGCTGAAGTTGCGCGGCCTTGTCGCCCTTCGCCACGAGACCCGCAGCGCTCGCCTCGTCGCTGGCTCCGGCCCACTCATAAACGAAGGACTGCGCCGTGGTTGCCGTTTCCTTCGGCAGCTGCAAAATTTTGAAACCTGTTGCAGCGTCCACAGCCGCGAGACGTTGACCATTTCGATGCAGTGGGGCAATGTGGCGCAGCGGAAAGCGAGAGGCGTGCGCGATGCGGCGCACGACTTCGCCCAACTGCGGACCCTTACTACTACTGGCAGCACAGCATCGAAGCTCGACAAGGGATGTGTCATCAAGTGCTGCTGCCACCGTCGCGTCCGTTAAAGCGCTCATGGCGGTGATGAGCGGTTCGCCCACACTGAACAGCACCGGCTCCTCCGCACACTTGTCGAGTGCCCAGAAAAAGATATGGTGCTCTCCGGCTGCCACGACATGCTTGCAGTCGGGGGCCACGACGATCTGGCGCAGCGGCTGCGTCTCGGTGTACTGCGGCAAAAGCTGCAGGAGTGGCCAGCGCTCACCAGGCTTGCAGGTGTGCACGGAATACACGTGCAGACAGTCATCCGCAACGAAGCAGAGCGAGTCGTCCGCGGACAGGGCCATGGCCTGCACTTGCCGGGAGGGGGTCGCCATTGTGGAGTGGTTGTGCCAGCCGCCAGACGAGGTGCCGTATGTGTCCTGTAGCGTGAAGGCAGTCTGCGCCCAGCACTTCATCGCCTCAGAGCTCAGTGTGAACACTCGCCCGCCTCGCTTGTCTACCTCCAGGGCCAGCACAGCGGAGCGGTGCGGTGAGTACACGGCTTGCGTCTCCACATGCTGCTTACGCAACGCGTCATACTCCCAGAAGCGCAGCAGCGGGGGCAGCACCGTAGAGGAGAAGGACTCGTACGTCACGAGAGAGCGGCTGTCGTTCAGCATCCCGACAAACTGAATTCCGTAGCGCGGCGGACTCGGGATCGTCTCCATCTGCGAGGACACGTGCAGCGAGTAGAGACACTGCTGCGTGTACGGGTCGCACACACGCAGCACATTCGGCATTCCCGTCAGAATCACCGCCGGACTCCCTCGCCACTGCTCAACAACCAGCCCAGTGCACACATCCTCCGCGGCCCACTCGATGCCCTCCGCCGACGCTGTCACGCGCATCTGAAGCAAGTCCGCGACGGCCAGCGTGGATGTCCCGCAGGAGAGCAAGAGCTGCGACCCTGCATCGCTGAAGGGCGTGATCCCCTGCAGCGTCCCCAGCTGCACCGTGACCTTCTTGTGGCCAAAGGACACCAAGTCCCAGATTATTAGCACCGCCTCGCGGCCGCCGGTGAAGACTGCGGTGCCGTCTAGAGCAAAGGCAAGTGCTGTCAGTGGCGTGTGATGCCAGTGGTCAGCAAAACAGTGTGCCTCTTGTACCTCCGTGTAGATCAGCAACTCGCCACGCCGACCGCCAACCGCGACCGCCATGCTCGTTGGACTGCAGGCAACACTTTCGATCTGCACATTCACGGAGCGCGACAACAGAGGCGGACAGGGCGGGCGGTGCGGCTGGTGTGCAGAGAGACGGTCCGTGAAGCAAGAGTAGAGGAACTCGCTCGCCTGCGGGACGGCTAAGACGATAAGGCCAGTGAAATGCCCAACGGCGAGATACCCATGTGGCACGGCTTCCGGGAAGGTGTGCACCACCACCGCTGCCGGCGCACTTGTCGCCTTCGTAGATGAGGCGGGGCCCAGCGCCACCTCGTAGGCGCCGGCTTTCGTTAGCAGAACGGCGAGCAGCTGTGCCTGCTGCACGTGGAATTGGGCAGCGACCACAACGGAGGCCGTTGAGGCGGCCGCAGAGTTTGCCGTCCCGCTCGCCGACTTTTGCTGCCGGGCCCTGACGGCTACGCCATCGTCGGCGTCTGCAGCCGAGGAGGCAGGTGAGGCTGGTGGAAGTTCAATCGAGGATGAGCGCACCAAAGAGGGTGCACCACCCTCGATCGCAAACTCAAACCAGGTGGCCTCAGCGTCGATGACGTGCAGCACCGCCTTCGCACTTGAAGCGATCTGCAGATGCACGCCGCACACGCGGGACCCGTTGAGTCGCTCCACGCGAAACTTCCGCAGTGACTTGGGCGCGTAAAACGCCACGGCGGTGTCCTCTGCCACGCACACCACCTGTGAACAGGCGGCGAAACAACTCTGCATCCCCTGAAGACGGTCGGATTTGGTTGTGTGCGTCTGCACGGAAGAGGAAGTCGGGAGTCGCTTTACAAGAGGAGTGATGCTGCTGTTATTAGCGGTGTTTGTGTGTGTGTGTGTGCGAGCACTGAAGGTGAAGTGCTCGTGTGGTTCTCTTTGAGCGAGAAATGAGTACGCCACAGAGAGCCAGAGGCGGGACTGCACCGGAGCACACGCCACTGCAGCTGCACGCCCGAGATGGAAGAAGACAGTGAAAGGGTGGTGGCGGCCAGCGACTTCCATGGCGACAGGAGAGAGGGCAAAGAACAGGAGGGCGCGTGCGCGGTAGAAAGGGGTGCAGAGGGGATACCTATTCCCTTTTTCCCTATCAACGGGTGGATACAGGACCACGCGGGACACTGCTAGTGTCACCCTCACCACTCCCTGTCACATAGAGACAGACTAGTGCACGCAGACACGTCCGCCTCATCTGTCTTCCGCTATCCGCCAAGATAGGGAAGGAAAGGGGAAGTGGCCCAGGGGACGAGAGGAAGCAGCCGGGCTGGAGAAGGCAGGATAGAGAGCAAGACCCTTCTGCTCACCAGAACGCGGCCTTCCTGCCTGCAAGCCACGGCTGAAGCCCTTTTGCACGCAAGCTGGAATGAGAGTGTGCCCAATGGGGCATACACTTCCATGCAGCCATGAGGTGAAATGGTCGCCAGTGACACTACCCCAACCTTCCTGCCGCGCTGCCGGGGGACTTCCTCGTCCGTCCGCGAGGGGCTCCTCCTCATTTCTTTCCACCTTCACTTGCCCTCCGATCGTTTGCCTCGAAGGCCCCTGGCTGATGGGCCGAAGATGCAGCCATGGAGGGAAGGGAGGGGGGGCAGGGAGGCGGTAGCGGCGACGAGTCATCACGCTCACATTCGTACAGGCGTACACCACAAACCGAAAATAACACAAAAAGTGAAATGCAAAAAAGTGCCAGAGAAGGCGCTGACGACGACGGCGGGGGAGGGCGACGTGAGGGCGCGCAATGCAAAAGAGAGCAGCGGGAAAACGCACGCTTGAAGCCAAGGCGGTGCGATGCGCAAACGCATGCGCGCGCGTTGACCCGTCCGTCTGTCTCTCTCTCTCTCGGGTGACGGAGGGGTGAGGAGACAAGTCTGGAGGAGCGAAGCGCAAACGTCTTGAGAGGCCCACCCATTCGGTCGCGCATGAGCAGAAATATGGGCATGTTAACATATATCGATAGACACATGCGTGATAAGAGTAGTGCGCGCCCCGACAGAGGAGCGCCAGCATCTTTCTGCTGCCGCCGCTGCCTTAGTTATCTTCACGCTGTCATCTACCGTGCGTAACCCCACCTGCCCCGTCAGACCGAGGCACTTCATCGGCAGAGATGTAGCGGGGTGGCAGGCAGGGGGAGATGAGATAAAGCACCATGTATATCTCCGTTGAAAGCCCTGCTGCGAGGGCTCTGACTCGAAAGGCCAAGAGGTATCTGATACGTGCTGCGGCTTCATTTCGAGCAGCCTCCGTAGCAATAGCAGCCGCTATCGAGATGACGCTGCACTTCTTGTGCCGCCCTGACGACTGCACCAGTGTGGATTATGCAGCTTTGTGGGGTGCGGCCATGCTTCACATCGAAAAACGCACCAGAATACACCGACGCCTTTGTTGGTGGTCTACGCCGACCTGCTATTGGCGGGCCGCACAGCCGAGGTGCCGGTGCCGCCGTAGCGGTCGAACTGGTTGGTCGAGTTGAGAGGCTGCAGCTCACTCGGGTTGATCCCGACCACATACACCGGCCGCCTCCACCCGTTGCAGCACGTGCGGATAAGATAGATGAGTACGAGGCTGCCCAGCAGGATGAGCCCTGCCCGCAATGGGTTTGCCTCGGCGTAGGCCACAGACACCTGAAAGGCACGTACGCCAGCGGCCTTCACGAAGGCCCACGCACTTTTTGCGAAAGACGTGATGGAGTCCAGAAGCGTGGCACCCGCGTTTGGGGTGCTCGAGGCGCCGCCGCTCGCGCCCCTCTTTCGCCCGTTCCCCGACGGACTCTTCGTCGACGTCGTGGTGGTGGATGTCGCCATTGCAGTTGGATGCGGCGTGGAGTGGTTTGGCTCCATCTGTGACGACGACTCGAGAAGAGGCGGCCCCGTCAGCAGAGAATCATCGGTCCTCGATGACGAAGCGGACGGTGCGTCGCTTCTCAGGGACGCTGACGAGGAGTTCGCGGTTGCATGAGAGCCGCCTGTGTGGCTGTCGTCGGCCCAAGAAGGTCTCTCCGCGTCCGTTTCCTTTGAACCGGAGACGGGGGCCGGCGACGGGGTCTCTGTGACCGGTTTCGCCACTTCATGGCTCGACGATGGGCCGCTGCTGCTGCCCAGGGTGTAGTTCGTGAGTGGCGAAGACGGGCGAACGATATTATTCCCTGACGCCCAGCCAGAGCTGGGCAGTACCGGCGTGGCAAGGATGTTGCTGCTGATCTCCTTGTCACGACTTCCGTCCGCAATAGACCTTGCCGGGACACTGCCCCTCAGTGCATCGGGGGCGCGCTTCGACATGTCCTCGCCATGACGGCTCAACGCATCTTCAAAGCTACTTTTTCTCTCGGTGTCGTTCGCCCGAGCCGACTTGTCGTCGAAGCGATAAATAAGGCGACCGTTGAGGGGCTGTGGGTGGCGTGCGTTGCCTAAGCGCTGAAAGCCGTTCGGTGTCGACTCTGCCGAATCACGCAGCTTAACAAGCAGTATGGGTGGAAGAGAAACCGGCGACGTCATCACGACCCAGCGCACGTTTTCGGTGCAAGGCGGGTGCGTCTGGGATCCGTCGTAGAGCAGGTAGCTCTGGCGCTCAGGAAAGAGGGAGCTGATAGAGAGATCCTCTGCCAGGAAGCACGTCGTCATGGCATGAGGCGGCGGGAGGGTGGCGCCGGCGAGAATGTGGCTCAGCGCGCGCGCAGAGGTGCTGTTAGTCGTGGCGGAGGCCTCTAGCATCACGGCCACCATGAGCGACTCGTGCTTCTTTTCGTCCGAGCCATCTTCGGCGAAGGAAATGTGCATTTCGGCGGCAGGGCGAAGCATGCGAAGCCGGTGCACCGGCACGCCATGGAAGGTCAGCCCATTGAAATGGTACACGCGTGACGCGTTCAGCGGATCACGAACGGTGCAGTCGCTCAAGTCGTCCGGCGAGCGCCCCTGTTCCTCAAGTCTGACTGTGCTCATTTCACCCTCGTTCACGATTCGCACCTGCGTCACCTGACGTGGAAAGATGCACTCCGAGGAGAATTGCAGTTGCCTAAGCGGGGCATTGGTCACAACCTCAGCCGGGTCCACGTGTGTAAAGGATATAGGGCTCTGCCTGCTACCCGTCAAGCACAGCTGCGGCCACGCACTCAGGTTCGAATAGCTCCAAGAGGCGCGCGGGTCGCCAAAGCTGTTGGGCACCAGCCCTGCGGTGCCGTATTTGCCCTCGTGGTGGGAAAGCTGCTCGCCCAGTCCACTGACGGTAACAGGAATACCACAGAGGAGCAAGAGCTGCGCGATGGTGAGGGCGACGCACAGTGGAAGCGACCGCATGACGAAAAGAGGAGCGGGCGAGGGAGGGGACGATGCACACAGGGGCATCTGTGTAGGGGAGCTGCGCTTCCGGTAGAACGCTCGTCAGAGGTGTGCCCTCTAGCACGGCTTGCTGTAAAAACGTTGCAGAAGAAAAACAACAGTGTACACGTGTGCAGGGCCGGCAGCAGGTGGAGTGGTCGGTACGTGGCGATTCGCCCAGATGGGACACTGAGTACAATGACGCAATGGTGTCGCTCAGTGCACACGGCCACATGCGTGAGGTGCATCAGCAGCGAGTAGCCCAAAAACATCACCCACGCGCGGGAAGGGAGAGAAGGGGGAAGCGGTGGAGGACACATCAGGGAGGCTGACGGGCAAGAGAGACACGCACGCGCGCGCGCAAGCACGAGCGCAAAACGGAAAACACTAATCGCGCTTGGAAGAGGAGCGCGGAAGCCTAGTCGGCTCTTGCAGAGATCGACTCACGGTCGCAATGCCCCAGTCAGCAGCGTCTTCTCCCTCCGAGTCACATTCGATTCTCTTCCTTTGCCATGCTGAGTTAAGCTCTGCACATTCAAGTCGGCCCCCTCCGCCTCCTCCTCGCCCGCATCGCTCCAACGGCTTCCCCGCCTCAACGCGTTGCCGTGCTGAAGGAAGACACAGCAGCACAAGAAGCATACGAGGTGTACGTTCGGTGGTGCGTGGCGCAGGTATGCGTGTATGAGTAGGTGGAGAGAAGGAGCTGGCCCGATGATGGCGTAAGACAGAGCACGGAGGATGTCCCTTTCACTAGCACACCAGTGACGCTGACGGCACCGCAGTGTCGTCGCATTTCATAGAGAGCACGTGCGGCCGCATCGAGATTGCATGGGGAAGAACATGGCTGATGTCTCTGTGCCAGCGGCTGAGGACGGAAAGTGAGGAAAGACGCCGGCCGAGTAGAGGCGGCGCGCGGGCGCTGCTCCTCGAGCCTCTGCCCCCTAAGCAGACAATCACTCTCCTGTTTCATCGTGCTCTTGTCGGTATGCCTTTTACCCGCCGTCTCCGCGGCGGTCGTGACCGCGGCCTCGTATCGCGTGTCTAGCGGCAGTCACCACTCCCTTCGCTGCATCTCGCCGACGTGGCTCGAGCTGCCAAGAAGATGAACGGCTGCGAATGCTGAGGGAGAAGGAAAGTGGCCTACGCGCGAAAAATAAGGACCGGCAGGGCCACCAAAAACACATGCACGCCCCCCAAATGCCCCCTTCTCTTCTTTCTGCACGTTGCACCATCTCCGGCACAGCCGTTCCATGAAGCCTCTCTCGCGCCAAGCTCTCATCTTCTTCCAGACCCGTCCGCCCCATACCTCCAAATGAAAAAGCGCTCGCCGCCGACACAAACACCCCAATAGGCACACGCACCGCCGACAACGAATGAAACCGCACAACAGTGGCGCGACCGTCATCGACACTCAGCAGAAGGTAAGGAGCGGCAAATCTGCAACCACCTAATGGGCCCCCGCTCACACACCGACACACAGACAGAAAACAAATCTAAAGCAGTCACAAAGGAGACGATCACATGACCGGAGACGTCGAGGCCGTCCCGCCATAGGACTTGACGGCGATGCCCGTCTTGCGCGATTCCAAGAACTGCTGCCGTGCTAGGTTTCCACGAGAGGGGAGCAGACGGCTTGACGACGATGTAGCGCTGCTTAGCCCTTCTGTATGTGTGCCCTGAGCAAGCGCTGAGGACGACACAGCGGACTTGCCACACATCTCTTCGTCGTCGCCATCGTTTGCGGCGTCATTCTGGCTGTGCAGGCACCAGTTGAGCAAGACCACAGTCAGCACTGTGATGGCAGCGAACAGAAGAAACCAGCCAAGCAAGTGCAACAGGGACAGCTGCGAGACGTGCTCCGAGAGCGACTTAGTGTCCACGGTGTCAATGCCCCCTTTAAGCAGAGAGGTCGTAGTCGTTTCTGTCATAACGAGGTGGTCCCTAGAGGCGGAACTACTACCCGATGGCGTGGAGATGGAGAGCAGCGGAGGCGACGTGGTGGACAGCAAGGCTGCCGCAGCAGACGCGACCCGAGTGGAGGCGTTGTGCAGGGTACCGTTGGCACCGTCGATACTGGCGTTTACGAGGCGCGCGAGCTCCTCTGAGGCTTTGCTCGCGTAAATAATTTCAGGCTTGAAAGGCGCCGCTGCTTGAAGGGGCCTCACATTCTCATCGATCTGTTGGCGCATCGCTACAAGTGCCAAATGAACAGAAACGTATGTTGGCGGACTGAGAGGTCAGCAGAAGGACGGCGACGGGGAAAATGGATTGAAGGGGGTGGGGGTGAAGGGACGGGCAGCGGGGTGGCGCGAGGCGGCGTCAGAGGGGAAGTCGCTCGAAAGAATACGAAGCATGCGCACATGCCTGCGAGATGAAAAAAAACAAGAAATGTGTATGTGTATGTGTATGTGTGTGTGTGTGTGTGCGGGAGAGAGACGAAAAACGTGTAGTGATGGACGGAAAGGTAATTCGAGGGACAGTGACCGACACGTGCCCGAGAGGCTCATGCAAAGGGAAAACCATGACGGGCTCGAAGGAGGGACCTGAGGAGAGCGCCGCTTGCGCCGATGCGGACTCAAAAAGCAAACGGGAAGGCGGCGTGGCGGGGACAAAAAAGGGAGATGAGGACAAAAAGGAGAGAGGGACGCCGCAAAGGGAGACTGTCGTCACACACATGAGCCACGCTCACGACCCCGCTTCCCTTCGCGCTCTCTCCCCTCTCTCTCTCTCGCTCTCTTGCTGTCCGCCTCTGCCTCCTGAACTTCGCGATGCGGCGGTGTTTACCATCGAATGCGTGCGTTGAAGGCTTCAATGCCATTTGTTAATCAGTTCCTTCTCTTCCGCTTGTCCTTTGGGTGCTGTATCGCTGTCACCGCGTTCCTCTTCAGTCGCATGAGGTGTGCGCATCTCTCGCAGTAGCCATACTTTCTGTTTCGCTTTTAGGTGCGCAATCGCCCCCCATTTTACGACGTCGATGTCTCCACGAGAGCGATGCAAGCGCGCACGCTGAAGGGGAGGGGGGTCGCATCAAATTAGCCTCGAACCCTCTTTGTTGATCAAGCAGATACTCAGAGGCACAGACAAAGACAATACGTGCACATGGGTAAAAGGCAGCAACAGCGCACAGACGCGCACGAGATATAAAATTGGGGGAGGGAGCTATACAGCAGGCGCACATGAGCGGGTCTTGAGGCTAAAAAGAGATGCAGCAATCAGAAAGGCAGTGGATAAGCGAAGCGTGGGAAGGGGTGGGGCAAGACCGCGAGACTCAGCATGTGTGCTCCGCCGGCAGCAGCGGCGGCGATAACGCGCGCCAGGGCCGACCAGCGAAGAGGGCCAAGTGCCGTACTCGCAAAGAAACAAAAGGAAAGGCAGCAGAAAGAGGACTCCGAAGTGCGTCGATGGTCGCTTGACGGCCGCGAGAAACAAGTGGGTGATTGCGCACAGCGCAAGACACGCAAGCACACGAGAGAGGGGGGGCATGAAAAAAAAGGAAGAGAGCAGTTTTACAGCGGAATGTTGCCGTGCTTCTTCCATGGATTGTGAAGCTGCTTCTGGGACAGCCGCTCCAGGTCCTCGCACACACGCATACGGGTCTCGCTTGGATCAATGACAGCATCGACAAAGCCCTTTCGAGCGGCGGAGAGGGGGGTGCAGAATGCCTTCTCATACTCTACGACACGCTGCGCCTGCTGCTCCGCTGTCTCCTTCGAGTACAGCAGCTTGCATGCACCAGTGGCGCCCATGACGGCAATCTCAGCGCGCGGCCAGGCGTAGTTGCTGTCGCCGCGGAGGTGCTTCGAGCTCATCACATCGTAGGCGCCACCGTAGGCCTTGCGCGTGATGATCGTTATCTTTGGCACTGTCGCCTCGGCGTAGGCGTAGAGCAGCTTCGCACCGTGGCGAATGATGCCGCCGTACTCCTGCTGCACACCAGGCAGGAATCCTGGGACATCGACAAACGTGATGATGGGTATGTTAAAGGCGTCCGCGAAGCGCACCATACGGGCAGCCTTGACCGAGGAGTCGATATCCAGAACGCCAGCCTGCGCCTTCGGTTGGTTGGCAATAATGCACACCGTGCGCCCCTCGACACGGGCGAAGCCGCAGATAATGTTCTTGGCAAAATGCGGCTGGATCTCAAAGAAGGAGTGATAATCAATTACAGGGAGGATTGCATCGCGCATGTCGTACGCCTCCTGCGCCTCCAGCGGCACCACCGTCTTCAGTGAAGAGACGTCGCGGTGGCGGTTGTCGTCCGTTGAAACAATCGGGGCAGAGCTACGGTTGTTTAGTGGCAGATACGAGTACAAACGGCGGAGCTGTGCCAGCGCGACGATGTCGTTTGGGAACGTTCCTGCCGACACCCCCGACTTGGTCGCGTGGACGCGCGGGCCGCCAAGCTCGTCCTTGGTCACAAGCTTGCCGCCGACGGCGCTAACAACCTCCGGGCCCGTCACAAACATGTAGGACGAGCTGTCCACCATGAACGTGAAGTCGGTGATGGCGGGCGAGTAGACGGCGCCGCCGGCGCAAGGCCCCATGATGACGGAGATCTGCGGAACGACCCCGGATAAGAGCGTATTCCGCAGGAAAATGTCGGCGTAGCCCGCCAGCGAATCCACCCCTTCCTGAATACGAGCGCCTCCCGAGTCGTTGAAGCCCACAAGTGGCACACCGATCTTGGCGGCTTCGTCCATGATGCGCACCACCTTAGATGCGTTGGAGCCGGAGAGAGAGCCGCCAAACACCGTAAAGTCGTGCGAGAACAGAAACACAGGGCGGCCGAAGACCTTTCCGGTACCTGTAATGAACCCGTCGCCCGGCACCTTCTTTTTCTCCATACCGAAGTTGTGGCACTCATGCTCCACCAGCGCATCACGCTCGCGAAACGTGCCGGGGTCGCAGAAGAGCTGTACGCGCTCCATTGCAGTCAGGCGCCCCTTCTTGTGACGGGACACCTCGACTGCGGTTGGAACGTGCGTGTGCCGGCCAAACTCCTTCGTTAGCTGAGAAATGCTCCTCCTGTCCGCACCGCCCGTGGCCGCGGTGACTGCCACACACCGCAGTCGGCGAATCATTTTCCTGATCGAGTAGCTTGGCGTGCCTCCGTGCTTCTTTGTCTCGTATCATTCCACGCCGTTGCCCTCGCACAAGCAAGAACGCGGACAGCAGCGAAGAGAGCGCTCAGGCGAACGGAAGGGGCGCCGCAGACGCGCAAGTCAACGAAACGGCGCACAGGCCGAACCGTTCTCGACAAGCGACAGGGAGTCTGTGTGTGTGTGTGTGTAAGTGAGAGGAATCAGGGAGAGGAGAGAGGGCAGAGCGGTGTTTAGCGGATTGGCCTGCTTTGCTATGGATGTCGACTCTTCCTCTCCATCAGGGCTCTGACGTCGGAGCCTCGCAAAGAGTGTGAGGAGGGGGCGGGAGGAGGAGGAGCAATGGGGACCAGGAAAGCTAAGAACGATTCACGTACAGGTGTGCTGTACAGCGAGAGAAGCCGGAGGGGACGAGTGAGGGCTGCGCATATGGAGAAAGCGGGAAGGGAAAAGCAACAGTGAGGGCAGAGGATATTAGAAACTGAGAGGGGGCTGTGAAGACAAGAGGGTTAAAGGGTCCCGAGGGCGCGGCACAGCTGCTCTCCTGCTTTTTTTCGTGCTGTTTCGACTCAATGTCTGATGTGTCTCTGTGGCCCGGGCCCTCTTTCTCTCCGGCCGAGCGCCGGCATGCCCAATCATCAAGCGAAGCGATCGAAAGAGGAAGGGGGGCAGGGTGGAGGGCGAGAAGGCCTGCCACAGGTGAAGGTGAGCAAATCTACTGCCCACAGGTTACTCTTGACGCGCGCATGGTCCTTCACCTTTCCATCTTCCACACGCTACGCTTGGAAACCGTTCCATTGCCCGACCGCGCCGGCTGCTGCACTTCTGCTCGCTTCTTTTACTCCGTCTCAAGTGAGATGCCTTGTCGATATATATATATATGTGTGTTTGTGTGTCAGCACACCCGCACAGGTGCGCAGAGAATGTGAAAAGAAAAATAGAGACCACACTCGTAATAACGCTCGACGCAAACGAGGAGCAGCGAGCCAAAGAGATAGAAAAGAAGGCGTTGGAAGAAGTTGAGGTAGGACGCCTGCACCTGCTTGAACACAGCCATCACGACAGCATGCACACACACACACATCAGCACCGTTTAGTCCTACAGGAACCAAACATTAGTGTTAGCGCATATACATTAACAACATGGAAAAAAAAGAGTGTGTAAGAGAGAGAAGGCGTGACGCTATGAACAACATTAAGCGCCGACGGTACAGTCCGCATAATTTACAGCCACCGAAGTCTCTGAAGATATCTCCACGCGTCTGTGTTTGCTCGCCTCAGAGGCAGACTCGGAGAGAGGCGCAGCCCCCTTCCCCCTCCCCTCTCACCACCACCACCACCCGAAACGCGATCGGCCACACAGCTAGACACACATGCAGAGAGGAGACAGGAGTGTTACAGAGAATCGAGCCGAACTCAAATGACACACACGCAGAGAAAGTGAGAGAGAGAAAGATAAGGACAGCCCAGCACAACAGTGAGAGAGGGGGGTAAAGGGGAGTGGAAGGGCGAAAAGCAAAATGCAAAAGATGGAACAAAATCGATACATTTTTTTTCTTCCCATTAGTGGGGGTTCTCTGCCATGCCTGTTTCGGGTGCCACACACACTAAAGCGCGCGCGCAGACAGACACACGTCGCCTTCACTTCGATCCCCCCGGCCCGTCTCGCACAACGCACAGGCACCAGCGCCGCGTGGGGTGCCAAAGGAGGCGTGCAGACGCGCGTGACAGTGGGTGCGCCGGCGTCGCTGCCCGTGCGCGGCCTCTGCCTCAAGCGCCACCTACCCACCTACCCACGCACACACGCACCGCTTCACGCGATGCCTCGCAGCCGCGCCCCGCATGCCCTGAGGGGCCGGGGTGAGACAAGCGTTCTAGTCGCACCGACACTCCGCCCACCATGTGGGTGGCGCAGATGTGCGCACCGTAGCGCCGACATCGGCAGCGCTACATCGCACCGGCACCCTTGCGTCACGCGTGCTCGGCCCTGCCACCACCAGAAGCGGCTCCGCCTCTGGCAAGGAGAAAGAGGGAAGGGGGGGATGCGTGGCTTGCTCCCCAGGCAAGGGGTGGGTTGGGGGGGGCCTTGCCCACCCCCCTGAGAGACACAACACAACGGGAGGGGTGCGTCTCCCCGCCCAGCCACCCTCTCCACCTTTCCGCTGTCTAGGGAGCCAAAGGAGTAAGAAAAATAAAAAAACAGAATAGCACGAAAAAAAATACACGAAGGAAAACCAATGCAGAGTTGATCTCTCTCTCTTTTGTTGTTGTCGCCTTGTCGGCGCCCGCGACAACGTGTTCGTGGAATGAGGGGATGCCCGTTAGCGGATGTGTGTACGCGTGTCGTCGGGTTGTATGGGTATGTACAGATAAAGACAAAGTCAGGTGAAGCAGCAGCAGCGAAAAATAGAAAAAGAAAAAGAATATAATGGCGCTATGACACATCAACGACAGATGGGGGTGGGGGTGGAAGGGAAGGAAAGAGACCAAGAAGAAACTCAGCTACCGCCGCAAAAGGGGAAGCGTAATGGTCGACGAGGAGGGAGGGAGGGGAGATGCATAGGAAGGAAAAAGGAGCGCTCACGCACAGGAGATAGCGAAGCGAAAGTCAGCAAGGGGAGTAAAAGATAGCGTGAACGCGCAAAGAACAGACAAGCAAATAACGGTAAAGTAAGAGGACGACGTGCGTGGGCATGCCGAGGGCGTGTGCGAGAGGGTCGCGGAGAGGTGTGCTCTTGAGCGGAATCCAGAAGAAGCCAACGCAAGCGAAGAACACGAGTAGCGCAGTGGTGAGCTTGCCTGTGCTTCTCTGACGTCCACAACGGAAGGGGAAAGGTGGACCCCGGGGGATGTAGGAGCGAAGCACGATGCGGCGAGGAGTCGTCCTCTTTCGTGGAAGAAACAACAAGCCTACCAACCTAGTGGAACAGGTATAAAGGGAAGAAGGGGGGGCGGCTACGTATGCTGGCTCCTCCTCATCTCTGACGCCCCCTTTTTGTCAGCATCCTTCTGGCGCCTGCGCTTCCGTGCCCGTGTGTGGAGCAGTATCTGGGCATTCGTGGATTAATCTCGTAGCGTTCCTCAGACTCACACACGCGCACATCACCAGCTGTCCTCTCCACCGTCTCCCTCCATTATGACACCGGCAACAGCAAAGATGCGGGAAGTCGCCCTCTTCCAGCATTTTCACTTTCTTCGCGACTTCCTCAGAAAGCGAAGCGCACACACACGTGCGTCACAGAAAACGGTGACGAGGCAAAGTGTGCACCACACACACACACAGCGCAGAATGAAGAGAACCCTCCATACACGCACACGCACACACACACACATCCCTTTTTCTTTCCGTCCTCCTCTTCTCTTCACGCTGAGGCCCACGTTGTGGCTGCGCAGAGGCGCGTAGCAGACATGGTTCGCCGTTTCTACTTCCGCCCGCCCCTCCCCTCCCCTCCTTTCTCCTACAGCGTGCTGACCACTATACATATCCTGTAGTCCTCTCTCTATATATGTATATACGTGTGCGCACATCGAAACGCGTCTAGATATACACGTATACTTTATGCGGGTGTCTTTTACCGGCACCGAACTGAGGCACAGGAAACAAAGGAAGAGGAGCAGAGTAGGTGGAGGAAGAGGGGAGGGAAGGGGAACGGAGAGGAACTCTTCCCTTGTGTGTGCGTGCGCGCGCGAGAGGCAGAGGCGATCCATACATGAGCATAAACGGCCGGAGGCAGAGGTGGAAGGGCAGACAAAAAGGGAAGAGAGTAAAGTGAAGGGAAGGTAAAGAGGGGAAAAAAGAACCTGAGGAGCCCAGGGTTGACTTCGCGGCGAGCAGCAGTACACACACGCGCAGTCACGCAGACATTCATCTTTCCCTGGTCTCACCTTCGTCTTCTCTGCTCTCTCTCTCGATTACCCTCTTCTCTTACCGCTAGAGCGTCACGTATGCGGGCACGTAAGGGGGGAAAAGGGTGCAAGGGCCCGCAGGGAAGGAGGATCACGAGAACCCAACACAAAAAGAAGTACAGCCAATACCACAGCAGTGAAGGTACACATACACACAGACACAAAACACAGACGGAAGGATACGAAGCGAAGCTGCGTGGTGATGAGGGCTTCATGGAAAAGGTCAAGGCCAGAGAGAAAGGGGGGGGGCTAAAAAAAGGAGACAAAAAAGCGGTGAGAAAAAGCGCCGAAAGTCCGCAGAAAAAAGTTCGCGTCAGTGCTCCGGCACCCATTCCTTCCCGGTTCCGTTTGTGATGTCACGTGTACGTCGACGGGTCGACTTCCGCGCTTCACCCGTGTCTATGCCGGAATGTGTGTGTGTGTGTGTCTGTGGGTGGGTGGGTAGGTGTCCTCTGGTGTCATGACAACACCCCCACAAGAAGAGCCGCCGCAAATGCTTCGTCGTGGCCTTCTTCCTTGACAAGGCTGTGGCCGCTTCCGCCTTTTCCTTTCCCTCTTGCCCCTCCTTCTCCTGGCCGCGACTTCGCCCTCTTTCTTTTTCCTCCCCGCGTAGAGTCGCGGAGGTCACTCCCCTCGTGCACACGTTGCTACTTGTAAGACGCCCGCAAAGATCAAGAGACCCAGCGCGTGGCAGCACGAAGTAACCACTGAGAGGACGGCACATCTGTATATATATATATATGTGGGCAGATAGCGGGTGCGGAAGCGCCTCTACTGCCCATCAGGTAACACGAGTAGGCGTGCGCCCGCTTCTCCCTCACCTCTGCCACACTGCTGCAGCAGACCACCTCCCTTGGAGTGGAGAGCCGCAGAGACAGTGGAGAGAAGAGGCGCGTGAGGAAAGGAAGACGTCAGAGCCAAAGAAGAATAAGGAGCACGCACGCGGGCACACAGAGAAGCCGCCAAGGGTACGCAGGACGAAAACGCGCTGAATAGTGTTGGCTCTCTCTGTTTTTTTTTGTTTAAGAAGAAAGAAAAAGAGAGAGAGGGGTGGGGTGGGGGGAGGAAAGGAGAGGGGCGCCACCACGGCACCAAATAAATCAATGGGACGAGAGGAGAGAAAGAGAAACGGAGGCCGAAATGAGGAAAAAGGACAGCAGCAACAAGGAAAAGAAGATGAGTGGACGAGTGTGGTGAGTTGCGGGTTGGGGAAGAGAGAGGGAGGCGAAACAGAAAAAAGGGAAAGCACTGCTGAGTGTCGGCAGGAGAGAAAAGAACCTGGCCGAGCAGGAAGTAATGGTGAAGCTTTTTTTTTTGAACAGGTACGGACAACCGCATTCTGTGACAGGCGTATGCGCACCTCTTCGTATTCCTTCCGTGCACATGGCAAGAGCAAGGAAACGGCTGAGAGGGCGCAGGCGAGGAGCATGTGCCGGCGCACGGGCAGCGCGCCCAGACGCAGCCACAAGAGCGAAGGACACAACGAAAAGAAAAAAGAGATACTGCGGCTCCAGTGAGCTAAGAGGCACACTGTGGGCGGTATCGCGGTGCTTCGCGACCCAATAAGGGACGTTGTCGAGGAAATAAACGGAGAAAAAAGGTAGCGCAATCAAAGCAACGAAGGGGACAACAACAACAGCAGCAGCGTTCTGAGCGGCGTCGCATGTATGTTGGAAAGCGCGAGAGCAGCACTCAGCAATCACACAGGAAGGGCGCCAGGACGAGACCGGAGACGGAGAGTGCTGGCATCCTCGTCTCCTATATGTTAGCTGGAGCTACCACTTTCCCCTTGTTCAACTCCTCTCTATGCATCGCTGATCGCCGCTGACGCTCCGTCATACTCTTGTTTCATGAACAGCAACAGCATCTACGGAGATCCGCCACTTCCTCTTGTCCCATGCACCTTAGCGTACTCAGTGCATGCACAGGCCCGTATTCACCTGCCCCGTTGTTGTTTTGGTTTCGCTCCAGCCCCGTCACTCTTCGTCATTGATCACGCTTAGTTGGGTAGCGGCTGCCCTGCATACTCGTCCTTTCCCCCTTTGGCCACCTCGTAGGGCTCTGATCACAAGTGCGGCAGGCCTTGATACCAAGTGGCGCACACGCCAATCACACCCTGCGCTGATCGCCCCGTTTTCTTCGCTCTTCCCCTACAGCGCCGTTTTCGCCGCCCGGCTGCTCGTATCTTTGTTTTGATTCTGTGACGCCAACACGGGGGCAGAGTGAGCATGAGTGCTTGCATCTTTTCTTTTTCGCCTCATTCCTATCCTCCACCAGGAAAACGCGCTCTTTCCCTCTTAACGAGAATTTTTCCCGTCTAAAGAAAGGAGCTTGAAAGCAAGCGCCGGTCGGATAGGTGTGGGGGCGCTCGTGCACCGGCTCTTACATGTGCAACGCCATGCATGAAACACCCGCAGGCACAAAAAGCCCTTGAAAAGAAAAAAACACAACGGCATCGCGCACGAAGCACGGCCTCACATTGGCAACCGAAAACTACGAAGAGCCATTAATCAGCCGTGAGGATAAAAGGGAAAGCAGGCATACATGAAAAAAATTCACACGTCTGCGTGTGTGTGTGTGTACTCATGCTTGTATGTTCGCCAGCGAAGGCTACGACCCATGCGGCGTCGCATAAGCTTTCGTCTGTCTGCTGCTTGTCTTTTTTTCATTTTTTTGCTCTCTTTATATTGTCTGCGCAGCTTTCGCGCATCCCCCCCTGCCCCCCCCGCACACACACAGACACAGAGGGAGAGGGAGCCATCAAAGAACAGAGAAAACGTACAAAATGAGAAGGTGAAGGAGGGGGTAAACAAAGAAAAAAAAGAAACGCGAACGAGAGAAAGGGGTAGGGGGAGGAGGGAGGAATATGTGACGCTGTAGCGGCGGCCGATGCCAACTCATAAGAAGACGCGATTACCAGTCACCACTGGGGATGACAGGGGTGACTCTTCAGATACTCTCACAGTCACTCGCGTACGGGCAAATCCATAGGGATGAGAAGGGGCGGAGGTGAAGAGAGAGAGAGAGCGGCCGCCCATACAGACCGAGAGGAAGCTGCGTGCGACCTCATCGCACCATTGCGTACCGCTAAAAAGAAGAAAGCAGGAAAGAAGAAAAGGTGAAGGAGCTGCACCTTTGGCGTTTTACTCGGGAAGACGAGGAGGAGAGAAGAATATGCGCCCTCTGGCCAGCAGCACCGAGCGCTTTCCGCGTGGATGTCGGGCGTGCTTGCGTCTGAGGAGGAGGAGAGCAGCAGCTCGTTGGGCACGATGAAATGGCCGCGGCGGGAGAGGAAGGGAGCAGTTGCTTGAGGCTTTTCCTTCATGCGGCATCGTACGCCGGCCAAGTCATCGTCAGCATCTCCTCCTTCGTGATGGGCCGTAGCGTCCGCAAGCGCAGGCTTGCCGCCGACTCAGCAAACGTGCGCACCATCACATTGGGCCGCAACGTCTCCGAGCGTGTACAATTGTTCGACGTCATGAGAGAAGCTAACTCGAACATGGAAATGCAGATATGATAGGTGCCAGGTACGCCTTGGCGCGGAGCGTTCATGATCTGCTGCAGGCACAAGTGGAACGGGGCTTCGCTGTCGTGCATGCCGGCTGGGCTGTCTTCTGCGGTCACCAAGTCGAGGTGGCCACGGACGCGCTCCACCACTTTGGGCCACATGGAGCAACAGATCATGATAGAGTTCGACTTGGCCTTCTCGTAGTACTCCTGGAACACCTCAAAAGTGAGCTGATCGCTGTCTTCGGACGAGAACCCGCAGGAGAGCGTGGCGTAACACGTCATCAGCAACTCCTTCACTTCCCTCCGTTGGCTGCGCACCACGTCAGCGACGGGCAGCCATCGATACTGCTGAACCGCCTCCTGCGCAGGCAGCACGCTACTTACCATACGCGACATCATTCGTACCGCTATGCGAACGCAGGCAGCGGTGATGAGGGGGCGCGTGTCCTCGGCCACGCATTTCGGCGCCGGAGAGGCGTCGCTCAGCTCATCTGCCGCGAGAGCGCAGGCAGAGCATGCCGTGACGTATTGGTCCAGCAGTCGATGCACCACTGGCACCCCTTCGCGCCATCGCCCGCGCTGCGTGCACTCTACCCAGTGGTGCTCCACCCACGCCTTTGACTTGCAGCTTTCACTGCAGTAGAAAGCGTTGCAGTCGCTGTCGCAGGGGACAGGGTGGACGACCACTTGAAGAGAGCTAAGGAGCTGCTTCGTCAAGCCAGGAATCTGCTCCGTCACCTGCGCCTCATCGACGAAGGGCCGGCCGCAGTGGCAGCACATCGGGCATCGCTGCCGCCCGCTCACGACGCGGTATATGCCGCATGAGAGCGGAAAGACACAGCTGGAGGCCTCCTTCATCACAATCTCGTTCGCGTCGATGTTCTGCGCCGAGACGGCAATGGCGCGCTTCATCGAGCTGTCGTACACAATGCGCATCTTTTTGTAGCGCTTTGTGCGACCCTCGTACAGCATTGCCACGGAGTTGCCCTCAAGCAGGTTCCGCACCACCGCGCTAGAGCTGTCAAACTTGAGCGCGGTGGCGTACATTTTCTGCGCATCCACAAACTTTTTCATGCTACGCAGCACGTTGCCCGTTCGAATGTACCCGACACTCTCCCGTGGAAGGAGATGCACCACGCGATTGGCATCCTCCAGCGCCCGCTCCTTCTCACCTGTCAGCAGATACGCCACAGAGCGACTGCTGCGCACCCGCGCCTCTTCCTCCGGCATCTCTTCAAGAGCGCGGTTGTAGAAGCGAAGCGCCGCCTCGCAGTTGCGCTTGCCTATCTCTGCCGTCCCCTTTCTCATGTATGCCATAAAACTGCGCCGGCGGGCCTCGTCCGATAGGCTTCCCATACTGTGGGCGCTTCGTAAAGACTTTAGCGATGTCAGCACGCCACTGTTGCCGGCAGATGCCGTTGCCACCACTCTTGCCTCCACAACTGTGCCGATCGCCTCTGCGGCAGTGATTGTGGCAGCTCCAAGCTGCCCGGGCTTCCTTACGATGTCTTCAGCATTGCCATCAAGCTCCAGGCCGGAGATCCCGCTGCGAATGCTCGAGTAGTATCGCGTCGCCTTCACCTTGGGCTCACTAAGGCACGCACGGTAGAGGGTACAGCCGACACGCTCAAAGCCGTCAATGTCGTTGCACAGCACAAAGGTATAGTCCCCGATGTGTCTGTCCACCCGCACCCGGCGCCGAGGGACCGCGAAGACGGCCTCCATGATTGGCTCCCAGTGGCTGCTTTCCTGCGCGATTTTGGCGAACTCAACGTCGCGTAGCTCCACCTCGCACCCAAGCGGGTAGTCTTCGGCGGCCGGGGCAATTGGGCGGTCCTCCAAATTGCTCGCCGCGAAGAATGGCATGTCAGGGACATCGCCGTCATCCTCGGGGCAGAGAGAGATGAGGGTGTCCTCCTCCGCCGCTGTCGCCGCTGGCACGTCCAGGGGCATCTGCATATTTTGTACAGCGCTGAACCTCTCTAAAGTGATTTGAGGAGGTTCCGTAGCCCCCCACGGTCAGTTTACGCAGCCGTATTGACCAAATCGTGACTTTTTATGTTTGTGTGCGTGCGAGTGGGCGTGGGAGTCACCCTTACCCTTACGCGGCAACCCCTCTCGCGCAGTCCCCTCAGCCCCTTTCGACTTACACCCTCCTACACACAACACTCACTCACGAAAACGCAACGATGCTTCACTACCCTTAATCCTCACAGATGTAAACGTATACGGAGAGCTCGCACAAAAAAGAAAACGAGCACAATCCAATACAACAAAAAACAGTCCCAAGGCACCCCTTCTTGAAGGGGTGAAATGCGCGCAAAAGAGCCGCGCACGCCACACACAGACAGAGAGAGCGCGAGAGAAAAGGGGGAAAAGGAAACGAAGGCAGTGCAACTTTAGCGCTGTTTACGTTCCTTACATAAATAGAGAGAGAGATGGGGGGAGAGAGCGGTACTTGCTTGGAGGTGAAGGGGAGAGGGAGAGAAAAGAAGGGGTGAGGTTAGGTGGTGGAGGGGGAGTGGAGTAGCAGAGCGAAAGGAAAAGAGGTCAAAAAAACAGGGAAGCGATGGGAAGGCAAGCGGAGGTGAGGCAGATGCGGAGAAGAGAAGAGGGGAAGTGAAAGAAGCGCTAGGGAAGGCAGCAGGAGAGGGAGGGAGGGGAAGAGAGGAGGCTGAAAAAGGAAGATGTGAGGAGTCAACACATACGCACACACACACACATGCACATACATATACATACACACACATACAAACAAACAGAGAGACTGACTTTGACAACCAAAGAGGAAACGGGGGAGCCTATTCGAAAAAGAAACGAAAAAGGAAGCGGAGGTGCACACACACACGCACACTTAAGCGCGCGTGCGCAGAAAAGAGCAACAGGCGCAAGAAAAAGAAGAAGAGAAGGTGGAAATGTGGAGGAGAGAGAGAAAAAAAGAGGGTCAAAGATAGGAGGAGAAAAGGAAAGGGGGGAGCACGCCTGCACACATACACACAAGCAAAGCGACGTCAAAAAAAGGCAGAGGGTAGAGTTTGTGCGTGTGTGTGCGTGTGTGTATCTGAAATGGTAAAGGAGACGAAGGAAACCACTGTTTGCCGCTAAGCGTCGATATCGTGTTTTTTGTGGTGGTGGTGGTGGTTGCTGAAGACCCCCTTTTGCTCTCTCGTGGTCTATGTATACGCCCTTCGTTCGATGTGTTGGCAGCGGGAGGGGAGAGGGGGAGAGGGAGGGAGCGGTGGCAGGGCACACACGCTCGCGCACAAACGCAAAGACGGGCAAGGGCGAGCTGGCAGTCGTAGCGCGGGCAAGACAAGGAGAGGGGTGGGGTGGGGAAAGAAGAACCACGCGTACACACAAAGGCACACATAAATACACCAAGACAGAGAGAGATGATGAAGGACGAAAGGAAGAAGAGAAGCGGCGGAGCAGGCGATTTCTTTATCTTTGGTTGGTGAGTTTGCGGCAGTGTGTCACGTGAGCTGAACGTCAAGACGAGGGGTGGCACACGCACACACACACACACAGCGACGGAGAGTGCGTCAAACTGTGTTGGAGGTTCGTTTCCTTTTTTGTGTGTCAGCTTTGTTTCTCCTTTTCGATGCGGTGCAGCATTTAGTAGCACTTTTCATAGAACGCTCGCAAGCGTACTTCTATATGGGGGGCGCTCAATAGGACAGCAGAGAAGCGAAAAGAGGCAAAGGGAAAAGAGTGGCTGGGCGGGTAGAGGATAGAAGAAGAGTATGTCTACGGAAAAGGCGCCAAGGCATGCACGTATACACCCCACCACCACCACACACACACACACGGCAACGACACGAGCGGCAGTATCTGTTCAGAAGGGCGGGGAAAGCAGTCCAAGATTATACCTCTGCGCACCAGGGAGAGAGAGAGTGGCTAAATGAAGATAAAAATAAAAAAACACTCCCGGAAAGCAAATGGGGGCAACGGCTGGATGAAGAAGGAATAGGAAAGGCGGGCGCAACGACCTTACTTACAATTAGACACACACGCCCGAAGACACTAGGCAACTGCTACCTCGGCAAACGGAAGCGAAGTAGCCACCGCAGTGAGTCGAAGAAAGGGGCGTCGCAGGTGCTGCCCCGACACAAGGGAAGAGGGGAGGGTAGGCGGGTGGAAGAGGCCCTACTCCTGGAAAGTGGGCTGAATGAAGGACGCGAGGGGAAAAAAGGACAACGAAGAAGGGGTACGGAGATGCACACTTTTACGCAGGAATACGCGCCCCCTCACACACACACACACATGCACACACTTGCAGAGACAAAGAGACGCACCCAGAAAGGGAAGTAGAAAGAGGGGCAGTGGTACGAGAAGAATGGAAGGGGTGATGACTGGTGTGTGTATCTGGTGGTGGTGATGGTGTTAGCGGCTGGGGGAAGGGGGCGGTCTGGTGCGGCAGACACAACACGCAGACAAGTAGAAAACGCTGAAAACGAAAAAAAGCGTAATGCGAGGGCGGGCGGGGGCAAAACGGGACTGTGTATCCGCTCGCCCTTTCGCTTCTGTTTTTTTTTGCTTCTCTCGCACGGGCAACAGTGTGGGCCCCTCACACCCAACGAAAGGGAGACGAGGTAACAAGCACAATGACGGGGAGGGGGAGGAGGGGTCCTTTAACGGCCTTCTCGTCCACCTGCCTCTTGTGTATCTTATGCGCCTCCTTTACAGCTCTTTGTGGCGCTTATTGTTTTTGACCGTTTCCTTCGATTAGAGAGAGAGAAAGCGCGGCTGTGTGTGACTCTGGCGTCTGTGAATGGTTTCCTTTTTTTCTTCTTCTGTGGCTACGCGTTGTCTATAATATGGGTCTCCTTGGTGCCTTGAGAAAGAGAGAGAAAGACGCCGGTGCAGCACAAACATCCAGGGACGAAGGACGAAGGGGCTGGGGCGACCACGACCGTCAGCGTATGCGCGTGTGCCCGTGTGCCACGTCGTATATGTATGTGCAAGAGAAAGGTATAGAGAAATGAAAAGTAGGGCAGAGGAGGAGGCAGCAAGTATGGGCCCAGTGGGACCCTTCCCTGTCCTACTGTTCCCCCTTTTGCTGGATGTTGGTGCGCGCGCAGGTAAGACCCTGCAGCCTGCGCATAGGCGTGTGCGCGTGTTGTCCAGATAGTCCGTGTACGCGAGCCGACTCGGCAAGGGGCAGACAGGGTCAGAGTAGGGACGTTGGTGGCGTGCGTGAGTTCAGAAGCCGCAAACAGGGGAAAGAGAAGGGGGTAACGTGGTGAAGAAAAGGGCAGACGGCGCCTCGAATCGGAGGGGGAGAGAGTGGCGGGCTCCTCCGCCAACGCTTTTGCTGCCGCGCCGAAAGACGGGGGAGAAGAGATCGAGAGAGAGGGCTGGCACTGCCCAGTACAGAGACACCTCTCAAGAGCGCTGGCAGCACCAAGAGGCATCGGTTTAGACGAACATATACACACTCCGATGATGGACGTGAACAATATCGTCCTTGATGGCCATCATCCGCTGGCAGAGGTTTTGCCTGCTTTTCTCCGCGTCGCCGGATTGACAGAGTCCGAAAAAAAAACAGAGGAGACCTTCACATCAGTTAAGGCGGCAGCCGCCGCCGCCGCCCTCTCTGAAGTTCGGATAGGGAGGCGGTGGGCGAGAGGTGGAGGAGTCGGGGAAGGGGTAAAGAACTCGGAGACGAAACGTCATCGCTTCTTTTTCATGCTTCCTCTTCTTACGAGCGCACGCCAATACTGTGGTCTCACTAATGATCGGCAAACATAACGTCGAAGAGCTGAGACATGCGCATGGCATCGCTGACGGCCTCGCTACGGTCACAGAGCAGCCGCTTCATCCTTTCAACCTGCGAGGCCCAATTCACGGTCGGTAAGTCAATGGCCGACATTAACCGCGGCACCTGCTCTATGATGAGGGTGCTGCGGAACTTCTCTTCCGTACCGGTTGGCGGCTCCATAAAGGACAGTTCCTCGAGCGCACGCTGGACATCTTGCAGTGCAGGCAGCTGATCCAGCAGTGTCTCGCTCATGAGCGATCGTAGACGCAGTAGCGTGGCTTTCTTGTGCTGCGTGTACGGGTACTGTCGACGACAGCCGGCGTCGCACAGCAGCTTATGCAGGCAGAACCACGCATGTGCCTCTGGCACACATACCCGCTGCGACTCGTTCCCATGCGCCAAGACAAAGGCGCCGCTCTGAAACTTCTGCACCTCGCCAGCAGAACTCCGCAGCCACGGCTGAAGGAGCAGCACCTCAGCCAAGCCGAAAGGGATGTCGTTCTTCCGCAAGATGCTGTTCATGGCAGACATCGGCAGAGCATCTAAGCGGTCCGTGACGAACCACAGCAACGAGATGCATCCCATTGCACGCTGAATGCGCTGCTCCCGTAGCTGCTGCTCCAGGTACGCGAGCGGGCTCTCCTTCGCGGCTGCAGCAGGTACTTCGCCAAGGTTCTTCTCAGAGAAGAGACAAGACACCTGGCGCCAACAGTAATCAATCAGCTCTAGAACGTCATCGCCGAATCCAACCACGACTTCCTCGTAAAAGCATATGCACTCCAGCAGGTTCACCAGTACCGACTCGTAAGCGCAATACATATACGTCGCCGTCGGGTTTTGTGTGACCGCCTCGAAAACGCCCGGCAGCACGCGCTGCCGCCAAACCTCCATCACCAGCAGCTCGTGCAGGACGTCGCCAAGCTTGTCGTGCTCCAGGAGGAATGACTTCACGAAGTCGTCTGTCTTCTGCGTGGCGTTGCTGTGCGTGCACATGTTGAGCCGTTCTATTGCCTCACGTTGATCTTTCCAGGAAGGCGTGCCCACCTCTTCCATCGAGAAGGACCGTAGCTGCCGAATGCTGATCTCTGCATCCACGGGTGACATGACAGTGCCTCTGTACTCCATTTCAGCTTTGAGAGGTCGTGCAGAGGGAAAGAGAGAGAGACACAGGGGAGGAAGGGAGGGAACGGGGATTTGGTATGCGTGCCTGTACGCGGCCTTGAGTCAGCCGTGGCGGCTGTTTATCGAGTACTACGCACGAATAAGTGGTGTGCCACGCCGGCAACAGGGAAACCCACCCCACTCCTCCAAGAGCACCCCCACTCGCTGTAAGCGTGAGGCAATGCGCGGCTGGGTACGTGCTCTCAAAGATTGCGGATCCAAAGACAGGGGCACGAGGCTGGTTCCCTAGCGGCCAACGAGCAGTCTGTGTGCGGACGATGGTGTGGGCTCCGTCTCTGAATGCGCCCGCTGCGCTCGCGTCAGAAAATCTATGGGTGTGCGGTAGATGCTGGCCGCGGTACTGGTCTGCCTCAAGGTTTCCTTCCTTGTAGTCCTGTTGGTGTGCGGGTGCGAAGGATGTGATGTATGCGTGTGTTTGTGTGTGTGCTTGCCGTCGTAGGGAAGCGAAAGGAGGCAGCGGTGAGGAAAGAGCAAACGTTTGTGACAGACGCACAGATCCAAGGTCGGTAAGAGCAGTCGCCCCGTGCAGAGGCACAGCGCCGAACAGTAGCTGTGGCGCCCACCAGAAAAAGCTGGGGCAGCGAAGCAGCGCTTCTCACCAGCCGCAGCGCGAGGTAGTTATCCCCGCCTCCTCCTGTCCTTCGAGCACGCCATGCAGAAATCGTTGGAAAAGCAAAAACGCGCGGAGGGGGGCAATAGCGCGGAAAGGCGGCTCCATGTTCTTTAGCTTCGAGTGTTGACCAGCATGCAGCATTACAGCGACCAGGAACGTGATGTCCTGCTCGGTGCTGTATGAGGGCGGCGATTCCACGGCTTACGTGTGCGTCTAAGAATAGCAACGGGAGGAAGATGGAAAAAAAAGAGCTGTAGAACAGCAAACACACATGAAAGAAAGGGACACGACGGAGGACAGCCAACGAGCACGGCGGCCACAGCCGAGTTCTGCCCTCATGGATGAAAGAAGAGGGGGGAGAAGAGACTCTAAAGACGGCACTTACAGCGGGGGCGACTCGTGCAATAGAGTGACACCTCCGGCGCGCGACAGCATACACAGAAAAGAGCGTCCCAGGGGTAGCGTACACCAAAAATAGAAACAGGGAAGATGAGACGAAAAAGCGGAGGGCCTGAGGGCGAAAAAGATCTGACGTGGGCAGCGTCGTGAGGGAGAAGGCGGCGAAGGAGCACACAGACATACGGTGAGGGAGGGGGGCTGTGAAGGGACGATGCCACGCTCGATAAATAGATGGACGTTTGTCGGATCTTTGACGGCGCGAAAATGCAGCCTCCAGCGCCAAAGCGGAACGCAACCTCCTCAGGCACGTCTCTAGCGTACCCTCTACTGAAGCGCTTCATGCCTACAGTGTGCATACTGCTCTTCGCCCCCCCCCACACACACACACGAGGAAGAGGAAGAGAAAGAGAGAGCGTGTGCATCTATCCGAAGAGATCGAGTTCATGCGCTTTCTAAAGCTCACTTTGTTAGCTGCGCGGTCTTTTTCCCGTCGGCGGCGTAATACCGTTTGGAATGTAGTAGTACTTCAGCAAGAACGGGTGGTTCAGCACGCGGTGCAGCGCCAGCCGCTTTGATCCTTCGCGTATGAGCAGATTTGAAATCAAATCCTTCGCCTCTGGCGGGACACTGTCGGGGATACTGTATTGCATCGCATGAATCTTCTTGTAGATTTGGTCGTTGTCCTTGCTGACGAAGGGGGTATGGCCGACTAGCAGTTCAAAGCAGAAGATGCCCAGGCACCAGAGGTCGGCGCTCATGTCATATGGCTGCCGACTAACTATCTCAGGTGGAAAGTACTCAGGTGTGCCGCAGGAGGTCTTGCGTCGGTTCAGCGGGTCATGCACAGACCAGCCGAAATCGGCAAGTTTGATGTTCTGGTTGTGGTCGAGCAGAATGTTCTCGGGCTTGATGTCGCGATGCAAGATATGGTGCTGATGGAGGTACAGAAGCGCCTCAGCTAACTGCGCCACATAGCGGGCTGCCGTCGGGGGTGGGAACAGCTTCACGCGATTCAACTCGCTGTAGAGCATGCCATTGCTGCATGGCTCCAGTATCAGGTAAATATCGTGCTCGTCGAAGAAGTAGGCGTAGGTGCGCAGGAGGTACTTGTGCCGCGTGTTGAAGGCAATCTCGATCTCGCGCCGCAGCTGGTTCGCAATGTCGAACTCTGCCAGCTTTTTGATCGATAATTTCTTGATGGCAACGACGTAATTGCTCTTGCGCACGCTCGCCAGGTAGACATCGCCATAGTTGCCACCTCCCAGCTTGTGCAGCAGCTCAAAGTTGTGTATGGTCCACTCAGACTTTGGGCATGGCGGGACAATGATAAAGTTGTTCACGACACTGTCGTCGGGGCCGACCTCTGTCGTCATTCTCTTACCCGCCGCAGCAGCTGTGGTGGGTGTGGATGTGTGTGGGTGTGGATAGGAAGGCGGGCGAATCAAAGAGGGCAGGCCTGTGGGCTCAAGGAGAGAAGGCGATCGTTGCTGAAATGGAAGAAACGAAGCAGTGGAAGACGGGGGGTCGCCGCCAAAGATCACGTCTCTCATCGATTCCGCAGACGGAGAGGGGAGGGGGTGGGGCAAGGTAGAAAACGGTGGTGAGCTAAGCAGAGGGCTGGGCCAGAGAGAGGAGAGCGAGAGCGCCTAACCACAGGAGTGGGGGTGAGGAAGCGGTGGGAGCGCGCGACGCCGCAGGGACCGGGTAGACGCAAACGCAACGGCGGCGGTGCTTTCCTCTCTATCCGGAGGAAAGAAGAAAGAGAAGTTGATACGACCCCCTTTCGCCCATTGCTTACCAAGGCAGTAGCTTGTGACTGTGCACTTCTCTGTGCCATCGCTACGAAGTGGCCACCTCCGCAGCCGCTACTGACATAGAGCGCTGTCGTCTGCAGCACACACTCACACGCACAGGCAGAGAGAGAGGGGGGAGGGAGGGGCAGACAAAAGACAGAGGGAAAGCGGAGGAATTGTCAAGCGCAAGCAGTCAGAGAGAAGGAAAGAGAGTGGCGAAGAGAGGGAGGGATGATTTCGTGGCCGATATGCGGGGAGCGTGAGGTGAAGCAACAAATAACTCGACGACAAGACGAGAGCACCTCGGCATCGGCAACCAAGGCAGCCACACAACGGAGGTGCAGCTCGCGTACAACGTGAAAGGGCAACAAGAGAGCTATGGAGGGAGAGAAGTGAGCGTGAGAGCTGCTCCGAGTAAGCCCGCGCACGCAAGATGGCAAGCACACACGTCCTCAAAGTGACGGCAAAAAAAGCTCGTCGTCTATCACAAAGCAGCCCAAGCTATCGGCGTAGAACGCTTCGCGGCTGAAGCGTAGCGGAGAATCACAGCATGCGTGCGCGCACCGGAAGCGAGTTGGAAAGAACAACAGACAGAAATCGCACAGTGCACAGGGCCGCCCTCCCCCCCCCACCTCCCTCCTCCTCATGCAAAGAGTTGATCAAACGTGCGCTCGTCAATGACTGAAAAGGCGCCCTCTCGATCCTTGTGGACGTAGTAAAACTTCTCCAGCGACTGCCCACCAAGTGCACGAACAAACTGCTCGTCGTGCGTGATGACAACGAGCTGGAAGTGCTTCACCGCCCTCCGAACCTGGATGAGAGTGCGCAGGGCCTCTGCCAGGCTTCGGGCGTTGTCGTCGTCGAGGTTTGTTGTCGGCTCATCAAGTGCGAGGATGCCGCAGTCGCAGCAGAAGGCCTCGCTCAGCGCGAGTCGAATGATGATCGAAGCCAGCACCTTCTGCCCAGCGCTGCAGCGGCCGCGCATGTCCATCTCATTATTGCCCCGCTTCATGACAACGCGGTAGTTATAACTGCGCCTCGCCGCTGTCGTCGTTGTGCCTTCAGTCTCTGAACGAATTTCTACCGTGTCAATATCGCTGCCGCGGTACGTCTGGCGCCACAACTCCGCGATGATTTGGTTGATCTGCGCAATCTTCTCCTGGTGGTAGGACTGCACTGCCTTCTCCAGCGCACTATAGTACTTCTCGATGTCCTGAATAGATATCTCCGTGGTTTGAACCTTCAGAAACGTGGAGCGGTAGCGCTTCTCGATGTGCCGGTACTTGTCGCCGCGGAGTTGCTCCTTCAGTTGATTCACATCAAGCAGCATCGCCTCCATGTTGCCGTCCTGCTGGGCTCGTATCTTCTCCAGCGACGTCATCTTCGCAGTGATCATCTCGCGCAGCGTTGCCAAGCTCGCCTGTCTCGCCTCCTCCCCCAGCAACTGCTCCACGCCGTGCAGACGGTCCAACTTCAGAGAGGTGAGGGCGCGCTCCGTCTCTGCCAGGTGCGCCTCATCGGCCGCGATGGACGCCTCATGCTGTAGGACATCGATATGTCTATCTATCTCAAGGGAGCGGCGGTGCTGGTCACATAGTGTCTTCCGCGCCTCCTGGATCCTGCTTGCAAGTCCCTCCTCCTCCTGAGCCGCCGCATCGTACGCACCTTCCGTTTCGCGCAAGTGCCCCCGAAGCTCCTCCAGTCGCTCGATGCAGCCGTTCTGCATGTAGGTGAGCACTGGAGGCAGCGCCCGCTGCAACTGACGGAGCTGCTCCTCTGCGGCGTCCAAAGCACCGCGCTCCGCAGCTTCCACCCTCTGCAGCTCTGCACGGAGCTGCAGAAGGCGTTGCTGATGGGCCTCCACACTGCGCTGCGCCTCTGCTGCTTGGCGCTTCAGCTCCTCTACTCGGGTGCGGTGCTGAGTGGCCTCCTCCTGCTGTTTGCGAGCAGCCGCCTCCAGATCATCAAGCTTCGCCACCGCCACCTCCGCCTGAAACATCGCTGTCTTACGCTCCTGTAGCTGCCGCTCTGCTGCATTTTCGTCCTGGCCGCGCTCCACTCGCTGGGCCTCCGTGAACTGTCTGTTCAGGTTGTGCAGTCGCTCCGCTGCTGCAGCGTATGCTTCAGAAAGATCAGCAAAGGAGCGGTGTGACGACTCCTCTCGTGACGCGGCACCGTCGCCGCCGCCCCGCTTTCGTCCCCTCTCTTCCTCGTGCCACTCCGCCTGAGCCACTTCAGCATCCTTTTCCTTCCTCACCAGCGTGTCATGCAGCGCAGCGGTCTTCTCTTCCATTGCGCACACCAGGCACAAGTGCTGGTAGGCAGTGTCTAGCTGATGCAACACATGCTGGGCAGCATCACGGGCAGCGCAAGCCTTGCGCTGCTCTGCTCGATGCACCTTCATTCTGTCCTCCAGCGCGCCGAGGTCGGCCTCCAGAATCGGGATACGGCCCTTATGCTGCCGTACAGCTACCACAACGCTCTGCAGCTCTTCAACACTCTCGTAGGCGGCCTGGGCTGCGGTGACGGCTGTCTGCACAGCTGCCAGTGCCTCGGGGCTGGTGCAATGTGCGTTCTCGTTTCGCGTCAGAAAGTGCTCCAGCGCCTCGTCGGTGTCAAAAGGGCGCTCACAAAGCGCACAAGTCTTCCCCTCCTTCGCCAACGCCGCGAAGTCTTGGTAGCACGTCGCAAGAGCCTCCAGGGCATGGCGCCGCTGCGCCGCCGCCTCCGCTGCCTCTTTCGCTTCCCGGAGCACCTCCTCGTACGCGTCCATGTTGTGGACACGGCCGGCGCACTGTCGGGTGCCAGCGTCCACCACCTCGCGGCACTGGCGCAGCTCCTCCGTGCAGTAAGAGGTTTTCTGCTCGTCCATCGCGCACGCCTTCTCCAGCTCCAGCAAGCGTGTCTGCAGCGAATGCAACTCCTCCGTCTTCAATGTCTGCATCTGGGCGGTTTGTATGCGCAAATCCGTTAGGGCCTGCAGCGACAGAGAGTCGGCAGCCACCCCATGTGGTGTCGCCACGCCGACCTCTTGCAGAATCGGAAGCACGTCTCGTCGCAAAGCCGTCACCACGGCCGCACTGGATTCGTCGACCTGCTGGCGCAGCAGTGCTATATCCTGCTGGAGGCGCTCGAGCATCTTCCACTGCATAATCTCCTCTCGAAGTTGAGCCACATGACTGTTTTGCTCCTCAAGTTCCATAAGAATGCGCTCACTGCGCTGCCCTTTGCTGCCCCTTTTCCGCAACTCTTCCGCGGCAGCGACGCGCTGCTGCAGCTCCTCCGCCTCTGCCTGGACCTGTCGCAGCTGCAAGCGGCATTCACTTCCGCCAAGGGCTGCGACGGCAGCGGCGTTCTCCTTCAGGCGGCGACGCAAGCTTTCCAAGGCCTGCTCGCGCATCTCGATCTCCTTCCTACACCCGTCTGCCGCGCGCGAGCCTCTCTGTGCGCCCTCCTCCGCGTCTCGAATGCGCTGTTGAAAGCTCTCTGTCACAGTGTGAACACTCTGACGCGCCGCTGATACGGCCTCCACTGCCTTCTGCAGCACACGCTGCAGGCTACGCTCATCAATGTTGTCCTCGCCCAGGACAAACTCACTGGAAAGATGCTGAATTAGCTCACGAAGCTGAGCAACATTTTGCTTATGCACCTGCGCCTCCCGCTCCAGCAGCTGCACGTTCGAGCGGCACTTGTACATCTCCTCCTCGAGAGCGCGTCGCCGCGCAGAGGCTGCGTCGTGGTGTTTGCTGTCGTCCACCAGCCCATCCTCGTGCTGCTGCATCTGCGCGGCGAAGCTGCTACGCAGCTCAAGCAGCTCCTCTAGTGACTGACTTGTGACCGGAACACCCATCCGGCGCACCGCCTCGCGGCGCTCTTCGAGACGCCCGCTCGTGACCGCCACCTCACGCTGCATCGCTTCGATCTGCTCCTCCACTGTGCGCAGCTCCTCGCGTGCCTGGCGCAAGTCTCGTAGCTCTGGCTCTATGCTGGTGCTGCGGCTCTGAATGGCGCTGACAACGCTTTCCTTTTGCGCAATCTGCTGCTCGAGCTGCTTCGCCTGTTCGCGGTGCTCCCGCAACGCCATAAGACTTGCCTCGTGCTCCTTGAGCTGGCGGCGGAACTCTTTGCTATTTTCCCGCAGCCGCTCCAGTGCGAGCACGTAGCGAGTAGCGGCAAAGATGTCGTCAAAGATGCGCTTCACGTCCTTCGGCGGTCCCAGCGGCCAGTTGCACTCCTCCTGGTGGCAAAAAATAACATGCTCCAGCACAGCTGGCGACACGCCGAGCATCTCTGGCACGACGCGGTCGACGTCGCTGGCGCGGTACGTGCTCGAGATCACCTCCCCGGTGGCCGAGTCCTGGAAGGCGACGGTGTTGTCCAAGGTCGCGAAGGTGACGCGGTGCGCGCTGCGTGTGGCCTGGAAGGAGCGGATGACCTGCATGAGCTTTCCGCCCTTTCCGATGAAGATGAGTCGAATCTGTGCCTTCACCTCTGTTTCACCGACAACCTTGGGGTCGTACACAAAGGAGCCCTTTTCGGTCCCGCTGCCGGGCGGCATGACCCCTGTACACGCGTTCAGCAGTGCCTCAATGATGGTCGTTTTACCAGCACCATTCTTACCCAGAATAACTGTTAAGGGCTTCTGAAACTGAATGAACTGCTGATTCGCCGGGTTTGGGTCGAAGCTGCGCACGCCACACAACTGCAATTTCTCAATGCTCGTCATCGAGCCCGGAAGAGAGAAAAGAAGCGCGTGCGGCTTTGCCCTGGAAGCGCCTCGTGAGAAGCCTTTCCCTTTGAGCTCGTGTAAATATATATATATAGGTGTGTGTGTGTCTGTGTCGTGCCGTCTTCGTATCCTCGGGTAGGTTATCTATGGCGAAAAAAGTATATCTGTGTATGCGTAGTGGTGTGCGTACGCCTACGCGTGCTTGTGAAGAGTATCTCGCGTCTCTGTGCGCGTGTACGTCAGGCGTTGCTGGCGCTACTGGGACTGTGAAGTGCACGTGCACGCACACGTCAATGAAGATTTCACTGCCCTCGCCCCCCCGCGGTCGCCGCTGCCTTTGTGTAGGGAGTGGAGCTTACAGGAAAGAGAGCTGTTACCCTTTCAGTTGCTTGGTCGCGGAGGGAACGTGTGTGTGTGTGTGTAGGTGTGAGGGAGCGGGAAACACGCTCAGAGAGGTGCGTCGGAAAAAAGACACAAGACCATCGATTCATGAATTCATGGCAACACGCGTGGGTGTTCGATCAACGGACCTGGGCCGGCGCGGAAATAAAGAGGCCACCCGTCAACGAGGAGCAGCTTCGCCCACGAAGTCAAACACGTGTACGCTAGAGTAGCTGTATCCGCTTCCGCACCTCATAAGCGTGCCTCGGTAGTTGATCCTCGCTTCAGCAAAGCATCGTCAACCGTCAACCGTGTAACGGGTGTGCTCCAGCTCACCTGCTCCTGAGCATTCTGTGTGGCTCATCTTCCGCTGTCTGAAGAGAATCACCGCTATGCGCTTCAGTGGCTTCACTCGCGGCTGCTGAAGACTTTACCGCCGCCTATTGAGGGCTTTTTCTTGGGTCGAACAAAAAAACAGAGACAACCGCTGAGGGCGAAAAGAAGCAAAAGAAAAACGAAAAGGCCAAATCAAACGGTGATAGAACGCAGGCGACAGGGGGTGGGGAGGGGAGGAGGGCGGACAGACGCGGAGGGCCTCGCGTGAGCTGGGAAATCGGGGTGCAGAGTAGTAGAGGAGCGCGCACGTCCGCACAGCAGCGTTGCCCGACATGCCGCCCCCTCCGCCCACCGAAGCCCCGCTTCTTTCCCTTTGCGTCACCCGCTGCGTGGAAAGCGCGTGAGCGCTTCGCAACCCTCAGCGTGTTCTCTTACTTCTTCCCGGCGGGACGGTACGGCACCTTCTTCGTGTAGCGCGTCTTGCGGCTCTCGACCGGGCGAGCGCGCACGGTGCGGCTGTGAATGGCGCACGCAATGCAGAAGCGCTGCTTCATATAGAGCTTCGGCATCGGAAAGTTGGCGCCGTACACAGGGGACGCCTCCGCCACATCGCGGGCAGAGGCGGCATCTAGCATGCGGCGCACCACGAAGCGTCCGACGGCCTTGTCCTTCGGCGTCAGACGACCACAGTTGAAGCAGTGGATCGGCTTGACGCGACCGCGGCTGTGCGGGGGCTTTGAACGTCCGTGGTTGCGGCGCTTGGTCGTCATTTTCGCGAGGAGGCCCGAAGGGGAGGAGATTAAGAGAAACTCTTCCTTACCTGGTAATTCCTGTGCACGGGTTGGCGCATGTGTGGGTAGGTGCGTGTTGGTGTGTGTCAGCGCAGCAGAGGAAATGGGGAAGGAGATTGGAGCGATGCAGGGAGTCAATAGTTCGACAGGAGAAGGGAGTTGGGTGGAGTAAGAGAGAGGGAGCAATGGTGAGAGAGTAGGCCAGGCGACTGCTGGCGCATGCGCACTCCACTGGTCGACAAAGCGTTCCGGCATCCCGAAGAAACGAGCGAACGCTTCCGGCGAGACGCATGAGTGAGTCCTTCGCCTTCAAGGGCGTCGTAGAAAGCGAAGGCCGCCCGGAAAGAAAGAGGGACGAGGGCAGAAAAAAAAAGAAAACAGAAGGGAGGGCGCGAATGGGTGACTGGCCGGGTCATTGACGGCATTTGTCCCTTGGCGGAGTGGCGCACGTATGCAGTGCCTCCATCCGCGCATCGCCGACCGCTTTCTCTGTTGCATCTCTTTTCTTTCATGAGCGCTACGGCCACGCGCTCCCGCCGGCGCAACCAGTGAGAGAGAGAGGGGGGAGAGGAAGAAGAAAAAAAGAGTACTCCTGCGCTGCATGCCCATGCGAGCACCCACGACGTGCACGTTCAAAGGAGACGAACCGAGGCGTTCAGCATTACACTGACGGAAGCTGTGAGGGAGTGTGGGGAAGGGGGGAGCTGCACGGCGAGGATAGAGGGGGTGTCGTGGTGCTAAGGCGTGTTCGGCTGCCGGCATCCACAGGCGGTATAGATCGGCTTGCGTGCGTTCGCCTTACCACGATAACCTTCCCCAATTTTTCGTTGTAAGCACAGGCATCCTTTTATTTACTGCCCTGTAAAGCAGGCCCGGTTGGACTTCCTTCTCGCTTGGAGAAAGCCACGCCCCTCCCCCTCCCTCCGACTCGTCCTCGTCCCTTCCAGGATCGAAATTAGATGCTCCCCCATGACCTCGGAAGAAAAAAAAACTTGAAATGTTCACCGTTGAAGCCCTCATGCGCGCCGGCAACCGCGGAGCTCACCCTCCTCTTCCTTCGTCTCTTACATTGCACGGCCAAATCAGACAAAAATAGGAGCAAAGATCAACAAACTGAAGAGATCGATGAGCAGCGCCTTTCACGCACACGGGCATCGCAGAAGCCATGCATGGCACCCACAGGGAAGTGCGCGCACAAGAGGGAAAAGGGCTGGCGAAGAAACACACAAAGCGGCACAGAAGAGGAGAAGGCGAAGCGCAAAGGCAGGCGATGTGGAGGGACAGCGATGAGGAATTGCAAAAGCTGAAGAAGAACAGATCATTTGACGAGGCTGAGAGGGGGTGGGGGTGGAGAGAGAGAGAGACAGACAGACAGACAACGGTCACGTAGAGGCCTCGTACGCTGACGCACGAAAAGAGAGGAAAGAGATAGAGAGACAGCGCCTTCACTCATCGCCTTACAGCAGACAGACAGACAGACGGACAGAGAGACAGAGAGAGAGAAAGCAGCAGAATAGGAAAATGTCCTGCGCTATTGGTGATGTAGCGTGCGCAGCCCCAAGGATAAGAGGTGCAGTTGCTTTGACGTATAACCAGAATCGGTTCAGAAAACCGCGCGGCACGCTGCGGGGGCGGGCGGGGGGGCTTAGCGAAGGGGGCAGAGCGAGGCAGCAGACGCCCGAAGAAGTCACCGGGATGCCCTTCCTCACACACAACGCACCGACCGCTTCTCAATCTCGAGCATCGCCCACGCCGTCTTCGTAGATACCGAAAATCGCCTCGGCTTCGGCCAGGCACGGCGAGTCGTACACTTTAATAATGCGCTGCTCGCCACGACCCTTGCGTAGGCTCAGTCGCGTTGTCGAGGCGTGGGCCATGATGTGACCCCCGATCGGTTTCTTCGCGTCCGCCTGGAACATCTGCGCCGAGCCGTCTACGTTGGCCACTACCTGGTTGGTGACCACGACAGCCACCCCGTACTCCTCCGCGAGGTTGTGCAACGAGCGCAAGAACTTGCCGAGGTGCATTTGCCGCGCCGCGAGCTCGTTGCGGCCGCTGTAGTCCGTGCGGTAGAGAGCAGTGGCAGAATCCACGATGATGAGCGCAAAGCGGTTCTCGGCCATCATAGCGGACGCCTGCAGCAGAAGCTGCTGCTGGTGATCCGTGTTGAAGGCACGCGCGCACGCCACGTTAGCAAGCACGTCCTCCGGGTCCAGCTTGTAGCGCTCCGCCACCGCCACAAGGCGCTCTGGGCGAAAGGTACCTTCGGTGTCAATGTAGAGCGCCATGCCCTCCGCGCCACCCTGCGATATGGGCAGCTGGCACGTCACGCAGAGCGTATGACAGAGCTGCGTCTTGCCCGTTCGAAATTCCCCAAAGAGCTCCGTGATGCTCCCAGTTTCAACGCCGCCACCGAGCAGCTTGTCCACCTCACGGCTGCCTGTCGTGACCATAATAATCTCCTTGCGTGCCTCATGGTAGGCAACCGCCGAAGTGAACCCCATGGGCACGAGCTTCGCGCACTCCGCCATAATCTTTTCGGCCTTGTTCTCGCTAATCCCCTTAACGGCCAGGATGGCCTTCTTCGGGGCGTAGGCCGCCGACTCCACCGTGTAGAAACCGCTTTCCATCAGCTTCTTGATGTCGGAGCTGGCGACGCCGTAGTTCTCCAAGATTTGAATGACTCGGAAGCCACTCGCGTTCGTTTCTGCCACATCGGTGTTCTGCTGCTGCTGCTGCGGGGGCGCCTGCTCCTCATTCTGTACGTCCTGCTGCGCCTGGCTTTCCACCACCTCCACATCCTCAGTGGGCTGCGCCGGCGGCCGACCTCGGCGAGCCTTAGCCTTAGAGCGGGTCTGCATCGTGTTCAGGGAGAGCGCGGAGAAGGAGCTAAGACGCTATAACAAGAGGATATCAGGTCTTGCGCCACAGCTCCGTGACAGGCAGCAGACGGTTGGCGAGCGAGGTCACCTCTGCCGCTGTGAATCTCTAAAGGGCGGGGAGCCGCTTCTGCGTGACAATGTCCGCGCAGGTGAAAGAGGAGGGTCACCAAGACACTGAATTTCGTCAGAAAGTGTGAGAGAAATATTCGATGGGAGTGGAAGGAAGCGAAAGTGTGCCGCCGTACCGTCGCACCGCTGTCACAGACGCAAAAAAAAGGCCAACTCGAAAGAAAAGTTACCCGACAAAGGGAAGCGAGAAAGGCGTGCGCGCGCGGTGTGCTATGGGGCGGACGAGACGACGTTGATGCGCCGTCGCGCAGCGATATCACGTCGGAAAGGGGGGCGGACGTGGATCTGAGAAAGAAAGGCGGAAGCAGTAGGTGAGACAGAAGCGGTGCAGCGATGCAAGTGTGTGTTCTCTGAGGGAGCGAGGGAGAGGGAAATGGTGGAAGTATATAAAAAAAGTGGGTCAGCAGAAGGGGAGTCGGAGAGTGGTCGGCAGTGAAGCAGAGTGTATCTATATGTATAGATATATATATATATATGTTTATTGATACGAGCGTGGAAATGGACCACGTCTTTGTGCGCTTGTTGGTGAAGACGAGTAGCCGCCTCGTTGCATCGACGAGCGGGTTAGATGCGCCTGTGTGGAAACTCCAGTTGCAGCTTTGAAGAGGCTCAGAGATGGATACCAGTGTGGGAAACAGCGTAGTTAGTGTAACTGATCTTCCTCGCCCACCCACCCCTCTAGCCTGAAGTTGCTTCGCCTATGCTGTTGCTGGTAGCTTTCTGATGTGGTCGTGGTGATGGTGGTGGTGCAAACTTCTGATGCGTGAGTCACAAGAGTGTATCTATGATGGGTGCATCTAATATATATTGAGGTATTCCCTCCTATAGGCCTAAAGAAGCCTGCGTTGCCTCAGGACAAACGCGTCGGCGGCAGTGGCAGGTGCCCCTCCTCTCGTTCCTTCGCTTTGCTTTCGCGGAGCACAAGGACCTCTTTTTTGGCGCCCCGCGTATGCCTCTCAATGGAGAAAAGGGGGGAGGGGGGAGCAGCTCCGTCGTGACGCTCCGCAAGGGGCGATGATGGCTGTGAATACAGCGCCTTTGGGTGTTGGCTGAAGTGAAAAATCGCGTCCGAGAAGTGTGAAAGACGACGACGAAGGGGATTTGCTTGCCCCTGTTTGCTACCTCTCAGCCCAAAGCGCCTGCGAAAGACTGGCCTGTATGACCGGGCACTACAGCAAGTTGGTCTGGTGCCGTGTGATGCGTATGAATCCTAGACGAGCGAGAGCTTGCAGCCAGAGGCACAGAGGTACAAAACGCAGCCGTGCATGGCGGTTAGGTAACGAGGTGGAGTGAAACGACAGTAGCGAGAACTTCACGGCCATTATAGCAGAGGAGGGGGCGACCAGATCAGCCACTCCGCGAGTCCTACCCGTTCCCTCTTCCAGTAGCGGTTGCATGCCTCGAACTCGGTTCGGTTAAGGGATACCGTCGCCCCAGGGCTGAGGCTGCAGCTTCACAGTCCACCAACCAAAAATCGGTGGGAGTGCGCTTGGCCACAAGCAGCGACTGACATGCGCTTCGTGTTCGCGAGCGGCTCACTTTTCGTCTTGCGTCCATCAGTGGACCGCTTTCCATTTCCAGCGCGGGGCTACATCCACCACGCAAGGCGGCAGATATCCAATCAAGCCCCACCCGTCAGCATTTCCCTCTCTGCGCCCCCACCCCCTCTCACACCTTCCACCTCTTGACGACAACCCCGCACGAAGCCGATACGGACGGAGCTGATGAGCGCACAGGTCTAGAAGAAAGACTAAAAGCGCCCACACGGCGCCGGAAAGGGGAAGACGGCGGCAGCAGACATGCGCTTCAGCCGCGAGACAAAGAAGGCGAGTGCGCGCATGCACCCGAAAAAAGGGAAAGCTGCGTGATCATGATCACCTCACACACTTCCCTTCCCCTTCTCTCTCTCTCTGATATATCGCTCACGCCGAAGAGCTTTCGGGGACCCGCACTTGCGCTACACGGAGCCCCCCCTCCTCCCTTCGCTTATGTTCTCTACGTCTTGGCGCCCGTTTAGTCAGACACAACAAAAAAGAGGGCGGAAGAGGAGTTGAGCGTGACGTGCTTTCCCTTTTTTACATTGATCAGCAGCACTCTTCCCAAACGCTCTGAACGAAGAGAACCGTTGGCACGACGAGAGGACAGCACACACACAGACACACACAGAGACATGTGCACTTACCAACTCGAGGGAAATGGCCGGGGCGTTACGGAGACATAAAGCGGTAGCACGGTTGAGGGCCTACGACATGAGCCTCCATTCCACCCATTCTGGCTCGCATTGATTCGACGCGCGAGAGCGGGCACCCGAATAGCCAGGCAAGGAGAGGCTCTTGCTCTTCGACCACGCGGAGAGGAAAGGTTAAGGTGGCCCGCACACAGTCAGCGTGATGTCGAGCCAAATTCGAAACAGCTTGTGCGAGAGCGCGTAGGCTAGAGGGCCAACGTAAGAATGAGGAGGCTCAGCACGGAGCCACTGGTGATGCCGGCAAGAAGCGCAAAGCACATGCATGCCCCGGCGATCGCGCGCTCCTTGCTTGTCAGGCTTGGTTCGCTGCTTCCGTAAGCCATTGTCAGACCGATCAGGTAGCCGTTCGTGATGCCGAGTACCACGAAGACGGTGATAGGGTTGGCATCCGAGTTGATCACCCTGGGTGTGCAGACGCCCAGCACAAGCGGAATGACGCACACGACGGCACGCACCACCACCACCACTGGGACGAAGCGCATGGGGCACCACAGCCTTTGAAAATTGACGCTCAAGCGGCCAATGGTGTCACCGACGTTGAACATTAAGATTATGACCATCGGCATGATCGCCTCTGCGCTCCAGGTCGCTCCGTCACCCTCGGAAGAGCCGCTCGCGGCACTGTTGCCCTTGTGCATCGCAGTGAGGCCAATGCCGGGAAACAGCACAAGGGTAGTGAGCATATTCGCCATGAGGCAGACCATCATAAGCCAAATCTTACGCACCACAGCAAAAACACTTGCCTCCGTCTCCGCTGCGCCCACATCGTCTTCGAAACCGGTAAGCGGCTCCTCCGTGACGCTCTCAAACGGAGCGGCCGATTTCGTCTGCACATCATCTTCATTCAGCTTCTGCGCCACCCCCAGATTCGCCATCATCTTATCCGCATCCCGCTCTGGCACCTGCTCCAGCATCGGCATGGAGCCTGAGCAGGGTGCCGCGGCGCTATCAAGGGCCCGCACTCGCGCCTTTTCTGCGGCCTCCGTTTGCGCGCAGCGCGCAACGTCGCCGGAGCGGCGGTAGTCCTTGCAGTAGGAGCGGACAAGTGGGCTGAAGCGCATCAAGACAACGATTGCCATCACCACCACCATGAGCGCCATACCGATCGAAAAGAAAATGACGGCACTCGTCTTCACACCCGAAAATGTTGGCGGCAGGCCAACCGTGATGACGATGCGAAGCAGAGAGCTGATGCTGCCGGAGAACCCTCCGCCCATCACAAATCCTGTCATATACTTTGTGGGCAGTGATCCAAAGAAAGCGAACAGAGCCGACTCGAGGACCGTGGTCGCGCCGCCAGTGACAATGCAGGCGACGATGAGCACAGCCATGGAGGAGCCCTCGCTGATGCCACCGCCAGCCGCGCACACCGGAACGAGTAGCGCGGCAGCGAGCGAGAGTCCGGCTCCCACGATCATGCGATACTGCAACTTCTGGCGGAGCACCCACGGCGTCAACATGGCGAACTGCATGAGGAACATCGGCACAATCATCAACACCGTCATCCAGGTTGAGATTTTGCTCCAGAAATCTTTGTTCTTCGCATGAGGCAGCATGCTCACGTCATCTGTGTGCTTCACCGCAGCGAATTGGAAGTAGTGCTCCATGTACGATGGCGATGAGAGGAAGGAGTTGTACGCAAAAAGGCAGCATACACCCAGGGTGGCCGCCGCCACGTACAACAGTACCGCCTCTAACGACATGTTCTCTCAGGTGGGCAGCAAGAGGAAGGAAAGAAGAAACAGAAAACGTGACTGGCACCGCTTCAAAATGAGTGAGGAGAGGCGCGAACGGTTACAGTCGGATGACAGAGAAGGGCAAGTGAGTTGAGGGTGTGGGTCCGTGAGCGTCGCGAGCTTCAATATGTATAGGAGTAGAAAGTGTAAAGGGAGAAGTCAGAAAAAGACGTTTTCAGTTTGGCGAAGGACGTGATGATCGTCGACGATTACAAAAGGAGGAGTGCCTCGGGAGAGGTGTTTACACAAACGAGTGTGTGTGTGTGTGTAAGTGTGTGAGAAACGGTGCGAAGAGGAAGCAGCGAGATGAGTTAACGCAGCAACGGTCACTTAGGAAGCAAATACACGCACACACACACACGCGCGTGGAAAAAAGAGAAGAGAGATGTGCAGACAAAAAAATGCGGAACGCACACTTTTATCGCGTCAGGCTGACACTCGCATGCGATGTCGATCTTTTTCTGTTTACGGTGCTGGCCGTCTCGGGGAGGGAGGGAAGGGAGGAGAGAGGGAAAAGCGTAATGAAGATAAAAGTTACCTATTCTGCGCCGAGAAAGTTTCAAAGACGGGGCAGATGCAAGACCCAACGACAGGGAGGTCTTGTGGAGTGGGCTCTAATGTGTATTATGGCTTATGATCGGTGTCGGGCGACGCTGAAGCTTTTTTCGTCGCCTCGCTGTGTTTTTTTATGAGAGCTTCACTGCAACGAGTCGGGTCATATGAAGTTCTGCGATCAGGTTCGTGGCGGTGCGAAGCGCGGCAGCACCACAACAAGGGAGGGATGGCGGTGGTGGGAGGCACAACAGGGGGCGCCGCCAAAGCGCACACAACAAAGACGAGCGCAAAGAATAGAGAGGAGAAAAGGCACGCAGCGAAGGGGGGAAACGGAAAGTAAAAAGAAGGCGGTCGCTGTATGACGAGAAAGACATGGGGGAAGGGGGTGTATGTGTATGTATGTGTAAGCGTATGTGCATGTGCGTGTGTGTGTGTGTGTGTAATGTGGAATTGTGGTGTGGATGGCCGTACAGTTTGTGGTCCGTGCGCGATGCAGCAGGGGATGAGATCCCAACGGAGAAGAAAGCGGTCATATGAGGGTGAAAATGGGTAGACGCTGCATACAATGACGTGATGCGGGTGTGAAAGGCAGGTGCGCCAGCTGGCAGATAGAGGAAACGATAGCAAGCCCATCAGGCATCCATCGGTGAGGAGCTGAGCGTGTCTTGCCGCATGAGAGAAGCGCAGGGAAATAGCGGGTGCCGCTTTTTTCTTCGTTGCTGCCACCGTTGCAGTGGTTCTTCCAACGCGCTCGCACACACTTCCGAAGCGCGTTGAGGTGGTGGGGAGGAGGCACTGCACTCATACGCACGCTACGCGCATCCCCGCGCGTCAGCGTCAACCTTCAGGCAGCGAAGAGGCCAAAGGGAGGAATGCAGCCACCACAGAAAAGTGGCAGAGGAAAGAAAAAAAAGGATATGCGAGAGGAACACGGGGACAAGCGCACATGCACGCACACGCACACATAAAGCACTCCGCACACAGGCGCATTCAGCGAGGCTGCTGCCTCACACGCGTCAAGCCAGCATAGAGCTGGCCACAAGTCTTGCACTTACCGCCTGATGCACACTTCATGGCGCACGACTTGCAGAAACATGGGTGATGGCAAGAGTTGGTCTCGTATTCGATGGCGTTCTGATGGCACTTCATGCAGAGCGCACCCGCCGCCACTCGGGGGGTCCCACTCTCTGAGGATGAGGAGGACGCCGTCGCCAAAGCAGACATCGCGCCGACACAACGTTGGACGGCTGCGCCAGGACACAGATGAGGCCTTCCAGGGTGTCTACCAGCCAGCGTATCGCCCCTTCTCCTTCGCAGCTGCGGCTCTTTGATAGGGATGTGTGAAGCACGTGTGGAAGGCAAGGCACCGTGCAGCGAACATGCGGGTGCAACGCATAAATGAGCAATGGGCTCCGACGCCACGGGTGAAAACAGAGCCAAGGCCAATGCAAAGCCGCCGAGGCCGTCGATATGCGTGTGCAGGTCTGGAGAGGGGAAGGATGTCGAACGCTAAAGCACACACAGACAACACCACACAATCAGATGGAGGAAGCACACGGAGACACAAAAACGCGGGAGCTGATAGGTGGGGGGGAGCGGGAGGCAGGCTTGAGGAGTTTGTGAGGTATGGGGTGGGGGTGGGCGGGTTGAGAGGGGGAGCTGCCGGCGCAAAGAATAAGGGCGCGACTGCTCCATGACAATGGCCAGGCGGCCTGAACATGGCTTGAGACGGCTGCTAAGAAAACGACGGCGACGGAAACGTGCGGCAGGGCATACTGTACTCCCCCTCACGTTCCCCGCCCGTACCCGCTCGTGCAGCCTCACAGCGCAACAGCATTGTTGGCTGCCTTCTATGCCCCCTCTTTCTGAAGGGAGGTGTGAGCCTCACGAAGAGGAAGGCGCACAGCACAAAACGCGTACACGCCAATGCACCGATGCGGAGTTCTCCCCTTTGGCGTTTGCCGCCTTCGCGTTCCCACCGCGCACGTCCGTTTGTCTGTATTGGCCTCTGTGACTGCCCTGTCGTCTGCCCTCCTACTCCTACGCTTGCGCCCTTCTACCTCACGCGTCGAGAGCCTGTGAGGTTCGCAGCTCGGGAAACAACGAATGCGAAACGGGTTAGAGGCCGAAGGGGGGAGGGGGGGGCAGAAAAAAAGAGGCGGCAAGAGGCGGAACGGCTTCGGTGAACCATTGGGCGCAGGGCTAAAAGTAAAAACGTGGAGGGAGGAGAGGTCCGTAGGGAATAGTAGCGCACGTGTGAACAGGCAAGCGAGCGAGCAAAGGCCTATTGAAAAAAAAAAGAATAGATCACTATACACCACAGGGGGTTAGAGACATACAAGTGGGAAAGGAGTACGACGCGACTGAGGTTTGTCAAGAAGAAGGCCGCTGGGGGTTAGACAAGCTCCAGAAAAAGGCATCGTTCGTTCACCAAAAAGACTCACGATGTGGCGACGCGATGAGCAGCGAACATGCGAACGAGAGAGATAGGGAAAGCACTCCAGAGGGGCAGGGACGTGGATACACGTACAGGCACATGTGCCTGCCCATGCGAGAGACCATCGAAGCCGAGGAACGTGCAGAGCGACGGCGGAATAATCATAGGGAAAAAAGTGGGAAGCGGCGTCCCTTCGAAGCGCCCATTCGCTTCTGGGGGTCTGCGCCCTCGAGTGGTCGCGCGCTCGGGCGCGTGCATCGCATTACACATCCACAGTTGAACGCGCGCACACAGTACTAAAAAATGGCGAAGTGATGCTGTCTTGTACGTGACTGCCGTGGTTCCGTTAGTGGTGTGCGCGGATCGGTCGAGGACGCAGGCTAGGTTACCTGCCGGCATGCTCCTGCTTTCGCCGACGGGACTTACCCCCTTCCTCTCGCCTGCGTAAGGCAACGCAGATGGCGCAGGCAGGGATGAAGATGAGCTGCTACCGCTGCTGCTGCTGCTCAAATCGAATGAGCTCCCGAACCTCCAAGTCACCAACGCAAAAAGAGCTATGCGCCTTCATACCAAACAGCAGACGCGCACGACCGGGGAACGGTGAGGAAAGGGGAGATGCCAGTGCAGCGGCACTTCTCGGGAGACCGCCTTCCCCTCTTTTTGTCGCCGGTTTCTACTTTGAGTTGTGGGTGGCCGCCTCATTGCACTGACACCCATACGTAGGCATAGAGAGGGGTAGGCAGGGGAGGGGTCAGTAGAAGGGTAAAGAGGAACATGTTGCTCGTGATGCTGAGAGAGGGTGCTAAGAGCACGAAATATATGAGCGGTTGACGCAGGTGTCATCGCGCGGGGCACACATGTGAAAATAGAAGTCCGCCGCACACCCGCTCCCCCTTCGGCTACACGACGATCACGACGTAGGCGCGGAAAGTAGGAGGGGCACCATGGCGGCGCATGTCCATCCTGACTCGCAAAGGGCCGCCGCCTTTCCCGGGGGGTTTGCTCGGCCTCACTCAGCAACAGAAGTGTGACGTCAAAGGGAGGCCTCACGTGTGTGTGTGTGTGCCAAGAGGGCAGAAAATGAAGCGCAGCGGAAGAGAGTCACCCCCGCACTTTCCCGCGAGGGAAGGGAGAGAAAGAGCGTTGGCGTCGGATTCGGATACCGCGGCCGACGCCCCCTTTGGGACAAGGGGCTGCGATGAAGCGAAGCGAGAGGGCGAGCGCACACGAATGCAAGCGCAACACAACAGAGGACATTCACTCGACGACAGGCACACAAGCTGAGAGCGAGCACGAGCAGGGGGTAGGCGAAAGGGAAACAGAGGAGTGAAAAGAACGAGAGCGAGTGGCTGCCGTTTTTTTTTGCCGAGAGTGGTGGCAGCGCCGCCCCTACCTCGCGCTCTGGCGTTCCATTGCACACAATTCCCAGTCAGTTCGCGGCGCACTGCGCCCGATATGAGATGCGCTTCAAGTCCAGCATATGCATCTCCTTCGACCGCGCTTTGTACTGTTTCAATAAATCCTGAAAGCCATCCTTATCTGACTTGTAAGCGTCCAGGGCACGCTTACCAACGGCCATACAGTCGCCATTCATCTTGCGAACGTCGTCCTCCAGAGTCTTGATGAGGGCCTCAGGGGTGCCTACGGACGCGAGGAGGCGATTCTGCCCCAGTTGTTGCAAGTGCGATAACTCCTCTCCAAGACACTGCTGCAGGTCCTTCACCTTGGCCTCCAGCGTCTCCACCTCGTCTCGCAGTTTCGTGTTCTCGTTTGCGACTCGCTCGATTTCATTGATTGTCTGCCTACTTGCCTCCCGCATCAGCTTAATGATGGGAAGCTGGTAGCAGTACGCGTCGAGGCAATTTGGGTTCGTCACAAGATCCTGTAGCAGCCGGTTCGTCTCTCCACTCAGCTGTAGCGTAATGCCGTGCATGCTGGGAGGCTCAACAGGACCCCAGCAATCTGCCGCGTTCTGAAACGCATTACGGACAGCCTCGACCAAGGTGGAAGCGGCGCCGGTCCACTGGTACGCCACCGCCTCGGAGGGGTTGGTGTTAGGAGGGGTTATGGGCACGTTGTGGCAGCAGTACGGCATCGTCGCCCGCGGCGCGGTCTTTGGAAACGACGACGGCAGTGTGACATACAAAGAGAGGGAATATTCAGTTGTCGGGCTGATACGCACCACATCGTCCACCTTTAGCACAGTCTCCTGCGCGCTTTCCGTCACTACTGATGTAGACGGGAACTGCCGCCGCAGCTCTTCTAATTGGCCATTCCGATCTTGCGTCATGGGGGGCCGAGCAACTGCACCAGAGAGGGGGGAGGAAGGGAAGAAGGCGTAGCTTTTAAACGGTTAGAAGCACTAAAAGCCCATGAAGTGAGTGTCCAAGAGGAAGCGAAGGGGTGAAAAGACAGCAGTGCAACAACGTGAAATACAAACATCGACACAGGAGCGTCCAAGTATGGAGCGGCGCACTGAGAGCGGAGAAATTCCCACCCACCCACACCGGTGGAAAACAGCTCACTGGAAGAAGGGATTCGATAGCCCAGCCGGCTTCTCTCTCTTTGTCGGGATAGATGCGAGGCTGGGGTTGCGCGACAGGAGCCGCACTTACCGCGGCTGTGTGACTAAACGTGAGCCCGCGTTTAAGAACGTTTGCTGCTTTGCTGTGTACTGCCAAGGAGAAAATATAGATGACGGCTAGCGAAGCACACGTGCTGTTGAGGATAGGCGCGAGAGCGCAAAAATAATTAAAAAAGGCGAAGAATTCAGCTTCACTTTGACGGACTTTCGCCGCCGCGGGTGCACAATCAGCGGTGCCAGCAACAGAGAAAGAGGGCGTAGATGGAGGTGAGAGAGCCGCATGCAAGTGGGCAGTGAGACAGCATGGGCGGGCGACACTTAGTGCATGGAATGAGTAAGCCAACGAGCGCTTCACATGCCCAACGTGAGTGCCCGGCCGCGCCGCACGGTTGCACCAGCGCAGGCACGTTTCCTTTCCGGAAACATCCCCACCCCTGCGGAGAGACTAAAAAAGGGGATCTTACACTTCATTTAGGAGAGCATAAACGCTAGTTTTTACTGCAGACCGCTCGCATCAGCAGGCAGAGTGTACCTCAAACTGATCTACTCATGCGTGGAGTAGATGCATGCGCATAGCCCATGAATTGCTGCGCTTCCGCCGGCGCTCTAGTGACATCCCTAGGGAGTTAGCGTACGCCCTCACCTTCACGTCACCCTTACGCCAAGAGAGCCGGCACGGAGGCGCCGACATGCACACCTCCGCCTCCCTTTGCTGCACTGCTGGTCTCCCTTCGTCTACCAAGAAAACAATGTCAGCGGTCGATTCCAGTCACACCTAGCGGGCTACGCGGCCCCTCATCCAAGCGAGCCGCGCCACCAGGTCCTGCGAAAGCGCGCAGCCTGCGACGTCTATAATGCGGGCACCAGCGGGTGGTCTCTGTGCAGGCCGAATCAGCTCAGGGACAAAGCTCGCTAGCCTCACGCCAAGGCCCTCGGAAGCACAGCTTTCGACCTGCATCTCACGCCTCCCCCCGAGTTGCGGCATTCCACAAGACGGTGTGTTGGCTCTTTACGAAGGCTTATGGAGGGGCTTGACAGTGTGAAACGGAATGTGCTAGTCATGCCTCCGGCATCTGCGCGCAGCCTGCCCACCCCGCCACATGCAGGAGAGACCGCATGCGTCCCACACGTGCACATCGGGATGATCGGTACGCATATCTGCGCCCCTGCTTCCTCCACTAGGCATGCGAGTCGCATTTAGAGTGCCTTGTTTTGGTGCGATGTATCACATCAGCTATGCCGGAGGGCGCGTGCGCATGATGTCCGCATTTAGGCATTCGGGGGCCTCTGCCAGGGCGGCGGTTCTTCTCTGGAGCACTCGTTTCCTTCCCCCACCGTACCTCGGTTCATGACATATAGGACGTGTCTGGACGGCTTGCCCGCATAGGCCGCGACAGTGGAGACGTTGCCGCAGGCCTGCCACAGCAGGTGTATTCCACCCTATTCTGTCGGCCCAACCCCGAAAGTTAGTCGATGCACCACGCGGAGAGAGGCCCGCATGCAGACGGGAACCGATGCACAGCGAGCGAATCGCGTGTTCTGGAGGAAATATAAAGAGGGAAGGGAAATGGAGAGTGAAAGACGGACACCCAGCAGGAGGGGCCCGTGCAACACGAGTGCGGTGTGCACAGCCGAGGCAACGAATGCACGATCATGACGTAAAGCGTAGCGCGCGTCGACCGTCGGAGAGTCCGCAAGTCTTCCGAGGCACACCGCACCAAGGGCCTTATCAGGAGCTCGTGAAGAGAGAATCGGCACAACAGACTCTCGTCAGGGCGTGGGCGTATGACAGCGCCGGAGGCGCCGCAGCCACCATGAGATAGGAGCTCCACGTTAGTTATGCCAATCCCCCGCCGTTAACCAACTCCAACGCACCGTGAAGTGGCTGCGCCCAGCTGAGCGAGGTTCGTCCCGTGCAGCAATGGAGTCTCACCATCGTGGCTCTTCTCGCGCGCGACAGCTGCTGCCACGAACCCGTTGCCTCTGTGCAGTGCTTCGGGCTGCTCGAAGTCGGCAGATAACGGGCTGAGCACATCCCATTATCAACTCTACACACTCTTTCGCTTCGCACCGACGAACAGGAACTCCGAAAGAAAAATGAGAGGCGCACAGAACAGAACGAGAAAACCTGAATTTTTGCTTCCACACCCTGCCGCGTTCCACCCCGCCCTATGATACGGGCTCCGCTAAGCGCTATAGAAGGAGGGCGCCTCAGTCCCAGTACTCACACGTGGTTTTACACCTGTGCTTGCGTGCATAGCAGAGTCACACCCTCCTCACAGCACGCTAAGCTAATAAACCCTCCCTGGACAGGAAAAGAGAGGAAGCAGACGCGACGCTGAAGCCAAGTTTGTCTCTCTCTCTCTGCCGCCTTTTGCACAGTTCAGTCAAGCGAAAGGAGGAGAAAAAGGGAAAGGAGAAAAATGAAAAAGAGAAAATGACGGTCGACGCGTATGAGGCACGTGCAGGGCAGAGATGGGAAGAGGAGGGAGACAGATGCGCGCGGCGAAAGGAAGGGTAACCGTGAGGGCGCCCAGGAGCGCTTTTACACACACACACACACGAATGCCCCTCGAGTCAGAGCGTCAGCACCGAACCTCCCCTCCTCCCCAACAACAAAAAGAAAAATGGAAAGCACGTGTACAAAGAGAGCAACGAGTGAAAGAGAGGGGGAGAGGAGACCATTAGTATGAATGTATATGTATAAATGTATATATGGTTACCCACTGCCATGCACGCCCATTTCCATCGTTCAGCGCATGATGTGGTGGAGCGCAGATCCGCAAGAACGTATGGAGAGAGTGACGGCATAGATGTCGCACGCAGAGGCACAACCGCAGGCATCCGCGTCCTCACACGCGCAGGACAACGAGGACGATCAGGCCATGAGCAGCACAATCAAAAGTATCGCCACCACTGCCATCACACTCGCACGCACACCAGCCATGCTGCTGTCAGCGATGATCGCTTCGTATTTTTCGTAAAGCGCTGCATCAATCTTCATGCCACAAACAGATTCGTACGAGGGGCATATGAAAGACCCCTCAGAGAAAGACGAGCTCACCGATGAGAGATCGAGCTTTCTGCCAGGCGTGCAGGCCGTAAATTTCGAGGCACCGGCCACCCTGACGCCGTATGTAGAGCGGTTGCACTCGACCTCGGCACAGATGCCAGCTTGCAAGAACTTCGAGCCACCCATAGAAAAGCCGCTCGGTGTGTCGAGGCACCGCGCCGCGACGCCGAACACGCTGCCCTCCAGCAGGTTCGTGTTGACAGTGCAGTTCGCATTACCGTACGTCCGCACAAACGGGCAGAAGTCCATCAGCGGGTCGGAGCCACCCAACCTCGGGTCCGTGAAGTACCGAAACGCAGATGGCATGTCTGACGCGTAGGTGGTCAGGTCACAGTCCCCAATGCCAAAGCGATCAGAAGCGCATGAGAAACTCTTTCGGGAGGAATTGCAGAACATTTGAGGGAACTGCGAAACGCCATCAATCACGCATTTCTTCGAGGTCAGCTCGCACCCCGCATTCTTGCCGTACGCCATCGGCTCTGCATTGGAATAGTTGCCCTTGTAGTAGCCTGTGTCCTCCATCACGGCGATGCTGAGCGCCGAGTAGATGCCGGCGCCGCTGATGCCCGCCATAAGCTCGTCCTTGGCGTCGCGGCGCTTCCAATGAGAGAAGGCGGTGCCTGCGCCGCCTCTGTCCTCCAACTCCATGAATGCCTGCGTGTCGCAGCCGAACTGCTGCCTCGCCCGGGCCAACACATTCGCCGAGGTAATGCCGACAAGCATATCCTTGCCGCGAAGTTGAAAGTGGGACACCATGCGTCGACGCGTAAAGGTTTCGATGCCGAAGCCGAGTGCGTGCAGCAACTCGTGCGTGACGATGCGTACAGTATCCGGTGTAGATGCCAAGTACTTGGGCGAAACGTTCGCGACGCCCACGGACGGGCGGCCGTTCTGGAAGGCCTGGCACTCAAGCGCCCAGGCAGCGACGCTACCCTCTGTTGGCGCAGCAGACATGTACAAAACGAAGTCGGCGTTCGGTACACCCGTCGTCATGTGGGAAGCGGGTATGCTGAACTGGCCGCAGATCGTATCTCTCTGGATGGACGGGTCGACGATGAGGTTGCCACTCTGCCGCTGCACGCTCAGCCGCTCCGTGTGCAGCTCAATGGCGGAGGGGATGAGAAATTCCAACAGCGCCCACCTTTTTCCTTTCGTGAGAACGTCATCGGAGGTGCAGACGGTCGTGGTGCCATCGAATGTGGGGCGAACCTCTCCCGCACGGGTGCAGTGGCGGCGGCTGTCAGTGATGTCATCTGTGAAAACGGCAATGCGAATGGGCTGCCAGGGCTCCGCTGCAGCGACGGCAAACGTACGGTTCCCGGAAACCGACCCCGCACGGCTCGTGCCCAGCACCCGAGTGCCCCTCGTGCGCTCATGCAGCAGGTCGAATCCGCAGCGGCGCTCCTCTGCGTACAGCAGGCTCGGCTGCGCTGGGGCTGCCCCAACGCCGATGACGACGCACACCAACACCGCGGCTAGGGTGGCCTTCAACGCCATGCCGAACATCGACAAAACGCCAGGGCGCCAGAGAGTGTGTGTATGCGTGTGTGCCTTTGTGAGAGGTACCGGGGAGAGGTATGCCGAGCACCAAGATAAGACAGCACTACGAGCTCGAAAATGTGGCGCCGAGAGCGTCACCACCGGGCGAAACGTCAACAGAATGGTGAATGAGATGCAGCGGCTCGCGCGCCGCAGAGAAAGGGGGTGTGGGAGCGCGATAGCTCGCCTGCGTGTATGTCGGCGTCTCTGTCTGTGCGCGTGCGTGCGTGCACCACCCTCTGGCGATGGGAACGTATTGACTTGAGAAAGCACAGCGAAAAAAGACGAAGAGAAGAGCGCACAAAAGAAACAACGAAAGTGACGGAAAAAGGCAGAAAGACAAGCGCGAATAGAAACGTATGTATGTGTGTGTATGTATGTGTATGCTCGACGCAGACACCCCCTGCAGTTCACGTCTCACTGCTGAGAGAGAGAGAAAGGACAGGCAGAAAGGTGAAACGGGGGCGGACAATCGTTTGGCAGGATAGGAGGAAGATGCTAACCTAAACACTAACGCAAAGAAGGAAAAAAACACATGCAGGCAGTGGAAAGGGGGCAAACACGCGTATATGTATAAAGGGACTCCAACAAGGCAGGACGTGGAGGCTCACGGACGGCGGCAGCAGGGTCGAGGCGGTGATCGTGCGTGCGTTTGTGCGAGTCTTTGTATTTGTGTCGTCTTCGCAACGAAGGACACACACGCGCGCCGCCAGAGGCGGGATAGGCGGTTCACGGCGACAGGAAGAGAAGCAAGGAAGAAGGTTGGGGCGAGAGGGTGGTAGAGCGAAGTGAAGAGAATCCACGGATGCGCATAGGACTCCGCTAGGCGCTGCACTAGTTCGGGAGGAGCGGAAATAATCGCTGGGCTCATCCACCTCGGTCGAGGTCACCGTTACCTTAAGCCCCAGGCATACATGGAGAAAACGGCTGGAAGCATCCACACGTTTTGCCCTCGCTCCACGCCTGAGCCGACGGCACACCACCGGGATCGGCGCGAGCAACCGCTTCGGCAGGCGCACGGCGCGCCAAGATCGCCACGCCCTCAGCCCTTTTCCATACCCTTCTTTTTTTTTCGGACGAGTGGCATCGCGTTGCTCCCCTTTCACCTCGCGAAGAGAACGAGAGAGGGGAGAGGGGGGCATGTGAGCGCTCAGCACACCTCTCACCCTTCCTCGAAACGGAGTGAAGCGCCACTTGCAGCTCTTCTGCGCAAGTGGCCCCCGGCTCCTCCTCTACGCCTCTTTTCTTCCCTCCCCCTCCCTCCCTTCGCGGCCCCAACGACGCATACACGCATGAGCACAGATTGAGGTGCATGTGCCGGCGGTGCTGCAGGTCACTACAGCAGTCCCTATGGATCCCTTTCTGTGTGTTCTTTATTACTATTTGTTTCTTCGGCAGCGTGCGATGTCCGTGCGCCACATGTATGTGTGTGTGTCGGGGGTAGGATGGGGGGAGAGGAATGGACGCCACAGGAGGAGAGGTGGTGAGAACAGAAGAGAAGGCGATGCCGAGATACGCGCAGAGATGGAGAGAGAAATGACACACGCAGGCACCGGCAGAAAAAGGGGGGAGAGGGGCAAGCAAGCCGGTGCACACCATTGCCATATGGCGCAGTGGCGCAGCTACAGTTCACAGAAAAGATGGGCGGAAGCGTGAAATCGACCACGCGCACCGACTCAAACGAAGGCGAAGGAGCGCGAGTGCACCCGCACCGAGACGCCGACGCTTGCATTCAATGGGAGAGTGATTCCGCCGTCGCCTGCGCCGAAGAGCGATAGCCTCCCTCTCGCAGCTGCCAGTGTGGCGCGGCCTACAGCACCAAGCGACTCTTCCTGCGACCTCCGCCGGCGTGCAGTTGCTGCGCGCTCGGCACGCTCGCTCCTCCAAGAAGCGGCTGCGGGGGTGCCAGCGAGTGCCCGGGCCTCTCCTGCGATGGCCAGGGCGTTCTATTCGCTGCGCCGCGTGTATCCAGCGAGCGCCGCCTTGACAACGGTGGAGTGTTGGAGACGTTCATGGCATCATCCTCATCGAGTGTCAGAACGGCGGGAAGCAAATCGGGAGCGGCGCTGCGATTCGTAACACTTGCGGTGATGTGCACTACGTCCGCCGTTGGCGAAAGGCCCTCTTCTTCCACGGGAGCTGGCGAGCCGCCGCCCGCTTGGCCAAGGCCACGCGAGGAAGTAGAGCTGGCTTTCATTCGATCGGACATGGCAGCTGTGGTACTGCTGAGGGCCGGAGACCAGCTGCCACTGCTGGGCACCTGTCGCGGGCGCTGCTGGTCGGTGGACCGGTTCGCCGGCGGCGTCTCCATCAGCACTACCGTTTCCAAATTGTCGGGCGTGATAGGGGCAGCAGCGGGGCGAAGCGGGACTGCATTGCCGTGTCCGCGGCCGCCACCCCCTGGGCAGCCAGCCGCTGCGTCCGCAAAGAGCTCCTCGCTCACAGAGAGCGCCATAGGGGGGCTGGAGACGCGGCGCTGTGGCCGCGCGCCCAACAGCGGCACGATTGGAGGATGCACCGAAGCGCGCCGCCCCGCAAAGCCGACGAGTCGATGCGAGCGTGGCGACAGCCTCGGGGACCATGTAGACTTCTTCACAACGTGAGGCGAGTGCGAGGAAAAGGCACTGCTGCCGAGCACGACATCCGGTCCGCGGGAGGTCGGCCTCGGCGGCGAGCACGCGCCCGCAGCGGCGGTGAGATGCTGATGGCGCAGCAGCGCTGGAGCGAGGCGGCACGCACCGGCCGAGGCCAGAGGCTCAGAAAGGGTTGTGAACTGCCCGCACGCACTCTCGGAGAGGCCGGCATCGCGCTCGCTCACCCCCAGCTGGAGGGCCGTACCTTCTCCGCGGCTGCAACGTGAAGAGGGGTGGGCAGCGGCCCGCTTCAAGGGCGACGAGGCGGCGCGGAAGGACCGGAAAATAAGGCTCGGCGCGGCGCGGCTGCTGCCGCAGGCGGCAGCGTTTGTGCTGTCGGGGCTCGCTGTCCTTTTCAGAGAGCGCACATCCATGCGAGCGGGGCGCCCGGTGGGACTGCCACCAGGGTGCGGGGGGAATTGCTGAAGGCGTTGCTGCGGTTCACAGTCCTCTACCTCGCTGCCAGGGGTGCGTTCGCCTAACTCTGAGGGTGTGCCAGGAGCGAAAGGGCACCGCCTCGCAGGCGAGGTGCACGTGCCCTGACTCTCTGGCCACTCCGCTCGCGTGCCTGCCAGCCATCGAGACGGATCGAAGTCGCCTTCGCCACGCTCCCCGTCTGGTCGCACCTCACAGCTCACCGATTCGGATGGCTGAGACGCTGGCGCCGCTTGCTCGGCAGGGGCAATGGCGGAGCTCGGTGCCATTCTCGTGCGGCTGGCGTGAGGTTCTTCGCAAGGGTTACTTTCACCGCGCGCTGGTTGCGGAGATGTAGAGGCAGCTGCGACGGGTGACAGCACTTCCACAACGCTGGGCTTGGCCATAGCGAAGCCGAGGCTTTCGTTCTCTTTCGAAAACGTCACGCGTTCGCTGGCGGGGAGGGGGCGCACCTCAGGTGGCAATCGCAGAGAGGCACGGCGTGAGAAGACTTTGTCGGCCCGGGTGACGGCGCACCTTTTGCTCGCTGAAAGCGACGCGAGTGCTTCTGGAGCGCCTCCGAGGAAAGGGGCTGTTGGCACCTGTGGCCTGTGAAAGCTGCCATTGGCGGCATGGGCGCCGTCAGTTGTTGTTCGGGTGGGACGGGACGGCTGCGGAGATGGACGCGAGCCGGGGATGCTCTGCCGCCGCTGCACCTGCACCTCTGCTACTCTCTCTGCAGCCGAACGAGAAGAGACGGCTACAGCGGTCTCATTCGCACCTGATGAGATAGCTGGAGCGCTACGCATCACCTTTCCAATGCGGCACTTGCCAGAACCGGAGCCCTGGCTTTCCGTCACGGATGGCAGACCTCCGCTTCGGCCGATAGTGCTGCACGAGCTTCGTGGCGCGTTGGACGTCCTCGAGCTGCTGTCAGGTGTGTCTGTGCCCTCCGATTCGGGTGCAGCTCTTTCACCTGCGTTTCTGCTAACCTGGATGCGGGGCACGCTCATCTTTCCACCGGGGCACCGCGGCTTTCTCGTACCGTCCTCTCGCGCAGAGTAGCTTCGATGGTATTGGGCGACGGACTGTCCTGCAGCTGGCGCCAGGGACTGCACCAGTAGCTTTGACCGGTTCATAGGAGTGGGCTTCAATGGGTACAACTGCGCTAGGAGGGAAGAGAGGGAGTGGGCACACGATCCTGTCGCCCTGGCGCTTTTGCGCGATGCTGCCCGGCACCCTATCACCGGTGCGCTGCTCTTCTTCGCTCGTCCATGCCGCAGCGAAGAGAAAGGCGCAGAGGTGCCCATGTCATTCACCGCCATGGCGGGCACCGCGTCATGAGAAGCACCGGTTTCTTCCGCCGGTGCGTTCATTGATGGGATGTCAGCTTGCGTCAGGGCCGTGGCGTACGCGCTGTTTTCAACACTCAATGGCCGGTGTCGAAATAACCCTGCATCTCGTTGGCTGTGGCGGCTCCTCCAGGGCCGGAAGAAGGAGTTAGAGCTGCCGCTCTTACTTTGCGCGGGCGAGTCGTGCTCAACGGCCAGGTCATTCGCACCTTCGCTGACTGCCTGCCGACGCCATACGGCCTGGCCGCCGTTGCTGCAGTCCGCCGGCGAAACCGGTCGCGGTGGCGGTAGGTGGCTGACCACTGCGGCCCCATTCCCCGCTGCAGCAGCGGTGACCTCACCTCCTGCCTCGTTCACATTTGGCCACTCCATATCGAGTGGAGCCAGCACGCTCGGCAACTGCGGAAAAGAAACAGGCCCTTCCTTCGCCATCACGTCATTCGGTGGCACAGTTCCAGCTGAGTTACCCGAGGCAGTGCACAGCGAAAGACTCGCCGAGTTAGCGGGCGATGCAGGAGAGTCAGACCCATTCCAAATCACGTCCCCTGCCCGAAGCGAGCGCACCGCGCCACATGGCCTCGGCAGCGGTCCACTACCGCTTTCACCTGCCTCAGCACTACGGTTGTCTATAAGAGAGAACGGCACTTGCATCAGCGGTGGCACCTCAGGTATAGGGCCACACAACCCGCCGCTACCAGCCCCATCCGATACCAAGTAAACAGCAGCAGTGGCAGGAGGGGAAGAAGAAGGCTCTGAGCACGGCGAGGTCGCCGTTTGGGGCGCCGTCGATCTTGTCGTCTCCTTGGTGGCCACTGGCATCGCTGCTGCCGCATTGCACGCGCCGTCGCTGTTACCAGCTGTATGAGTCCCGCTTGCACTTACATGAAACCGCTTTCGAACTTCGTCAAAAAAGGGGTGCTCTAGTGCCTCCTCAACAGTGATGCGCTCCGCTGCGTCGATGCGCAGAAGCCGATGGAGCAGGTTCATGCCAGCCTTCGCGATTCGCCCTCCGTAGCGGTGCGCCAAATAGCGGTTTGTGCTCTGCTTCGTTTCTGTGCTCTCTTGCGCACCACCAATCGGGTCGCTCGTTTGCCGTGACTTTTGCTGCATGGACTTGGTGCGCATCGGCGGCGGCGGCACTGCGAGCGGATTCAATGAGCGCAGGCGCAGGATGCCACCGTTCCGCTTCCGCACCGCCGCCTCGTACGCCGCTGGGAAATCACCGATGCGAGTCTGGATGAGCGAGAGCTGCTCCAACTCCGTCTTGCCTGGCAGCAGCGGCTCGCCGTCGATGGCCTCCGCCATGATGACTCCCACAGCCCACATGTCGACGGCGTAGGTATAGCTAGGCATCCCCAGGAGCATCTCTGGGCTTCGGTACCACCGTGTCGCTACGTAGTTCGTCATGATCGTCTGATGATCAGCGAAGACAAGCTCGCTGAGCATTGCCGAGTTACCTGATGACGCAGAGGCGCTGTCATGCATGTGCGGCAGATGGTTCGGTGATGGGAAGGAGCCGCGCCCAAAGCTGCTGTCCCCGGCTATCGCTTTAGCCAATGCGCCAGTATCCCGGGAGTGGGTGGAGAGTTGGATGGTTTGCGGCTGAAGCTGCCGAGGAAGTGGCCGGCAGAACCCAAAGTCACAGAGGGAAGCCGTGCCGTCGTCCCGCACCAAAATGTTTTCCGGCTTTACATCACGATGGATGATCCCGTTCCGATGGCAGGAGCGGATACCCAAGAGAATGGTGTAGAGAAGCACCGCCAACGAGTCCTCGGGCAGGCCATGCGGTCGCCTCTCCAGCACGTCTAGCAAGCTACGTGGTATGTACTCCATGACCAGGTAAAGGCGGTTCTTTTGCTTGAATGTTTCCAGTAGCTGAGTCACATTGGGTTCGCCCTTGAGCATCTGCTCGACGCGTAGCTCACGCAACATCGCGATGCGAACGTAAGCGTTCGTATGAAAGTTCTTGAACTGCTTCACCGCCACGATTCGATTGGTTCGCCTATCTCGGCACTTGAAGACGATTCCGTAGGTCCCCTCGCCGACCACCTCAAGTACATCGTATTTCTCCATCCTACGAGCCTAGTGCACGTTGGCTGGTCAGTCTTTTCCCCCAAAATAGACTGCGTATCCACCACTTGATTGCACGAGACCGAATACGCACAGAAGGTGAGATACAGTGCGCGCGGAAGAGGGGGGAGGGAGGGAGGGCTCGAGTGAGGCCTTCAAGAAAAGAGGCCAAGAAACACGGAGAACGAACAAGAACGACCATACGCACCGATTCGAGCCCACGGGTGTGATCCAGAGCCACTGTATATGTAATCACCTACAGACAGCCTGATTTGATTTCTGAGAGCGAATTTTGCTCCCTGTCGCCACCTCAGCCTCAAGTTGCCACTGTCCAATCGAGCACGCAGGGAGAGAGAGAGAAGGCAAGGAAGAGATATGAGATGAAGAGCAGGTAAGGGAAAAAAACGGCGCCAAGACGTAGAAGAGCCTGGCGAGATGAGAGGGAGGCGATGGTGGTGAGGGGCGGGCAATCAGCGTGTGGGCAGGGAAGAGAGGGAGGGAGGAAAGGGGATAGGCAAACAGACGCAGCCACAAGAAACACGGAAGAGCGAGCGGTGCCACCCGTAGAGTCAGTGAGTGCCTCCTGCGACGGAGGAGGGGGGCAAGAAAGAAGGCAGCAGTGTCTAATTATGGACAGAGAGCGAGCCGGAAAGAGACGGTGGCACTGTCGCACAGATGAACAATGGAGAGAAAAAGAGAGAGAGCAATAGGCAAGAAGGTGCGCAAAGGCCTCCGACACAGAGAGAGAGAGAGAGCAGAGCACACCAGAGACAAGTGCGAGCTGGGAGATACGCAGATACGCAGACGATGAGATATGCGCCGCTGCCTGCAAGAACAAGGCGAAACGGCAGAGAGGTGTGTGCCTGCGGAATGGGAGGAAGAAGGAGGCCGACAGGCGAGGCTGAAGAAAAGGCCCCTGAGACAATAAAAAATGCGATGGGAGAGGAAAGCAGCACACAGAGGCACACACAAACAGCTTTGCCAAACAACAACAACAAAAAAGAGGCTCGTATGCAAGCCCACCACCGCTCGATTGATGAAAGCCTATATGTGCTCCGCGTGCGCGAGGTCCTGGCGCAAGCGCCGGGTTGAACGGCGAACGAAGAGGGACGAGTGCAAGCGAGATAATGAGTCTCTGTGAGCCCTTTCCAAACAGAAGCAAAACAAAATTTGGGGTTAAGGAGAAATCCAATGGAGCGGCTGCAGAAGCGAAGAATACGATAACGCAAACACTATGGAGAGAGAAAAAGGCCGAGAGGGGCATATGCGCAGACAGACGCGCAGAAACTGACCGGCATCACCCGAGCGGAGCGCTCGCAGCCTGACGGATGTGGAGGAGTGAGAAGAAAAGGGATCACCACGGCCGAAAGCGCGCAAAAAAATGCCGACAAGTACACATACACACACACAGTGAGAAAAAAAAGAACAACAACGAAATGAGCTCCTCATGAAACAGTTGCAGAAAGCACCGCAGTCCACACCTTCAGGAAAACAGTCAGCCGTACGCTATTCACGCTAATGGCCGCTCTATGGCAAGATGATGCCGTCCCGCTGTTTCCAGCGAGAAAACAGGCTGCGAAGGAAGCGCTAAAGAACAGCGGAGGGTACGAAGCAGTACCAGTGGCATCAAGCTCACGAAGATCTCGGGCGAGTACGCGTGACTAATGGAGGGAGGGTGAAAGGAGAGACCGAGAGGCCTAGGGCACTTGTCGAACGCGCCGCTCAGCTTTAGTCTGATTGTATCCTGCTCTCGTTATGTGTATATGAATCAATTGAGAGCACCGCCTGTATGTTTGTGTGTGTGTGTGTGTGTGAGGGTCGGTGTATTCTCTTCTGTTTCCCGTCCTGAATGCTGTGTATGACCGTGAGCGACGTATGCACCTGTGTCGGAGGCAGGCGCATACGTCTCTTTCTACCACTCCGTATGTGATGTGGTGAGCGAGAGAGCAGAAATCAACCAAAACCTTCTGCCCCTTTCTTGGCTTTCTCTTGAGCTCGACGTGCACAGTCGTGCCGTTTCTTCGGGGGGCCACCACCACCTCTGCCTTGTCTGCGTGGGTGTAACCTATGAGAGCTCCCCCCTAATGCGAGTCCACTGTGCCTGCCCACAGGCGCACAGCCTATCGAGATGAGCGCCTGTGGAAAGGGTCTTCAAAGAAATCGAGGCGTGAGCAGGTGGGCGACAAGAGGGAAGACGCTTTCTCCCTCTGCGCCTGCTGTGACGCACCGTGAGCGCCACTATTTTCGGGAAAGGGAAACACGGCGAGGAAGCAGAAAGCGTGCTGTATACGACGGGGTGGCGCGGCGAGTGTTTTGCAAAGACTGCAGTCGGCAGTGAGCGCCCGCAGTTATGGCACAGTGGCAGGAAACAGGTAACTCAAAGGCGCCCGCGAAACGCCGAAATTAGACAAAAAAGGCGGCGGGTGGATGTCAACGGGGCGAAGGAGGGCGACGATCGTATGTGTGTGGGGAGGCTTCCGTGGTGCTCAATCTCATAGAGGACAGCAAAAAATGCCATTATGAGCTGACGCACGGGCGTCAGGGAATCGCAGGAGGAGCGCAGGAGGGCATCGTGATGCCAAAGGGAGGGGAAGCCGCCATCGTAAAATGGGGGGTGGCCGCGAGATACTCGTGCGTAGAGCCGCGAGCGCGTGCGCCGTGGACGACCGCGACCACCACCACACGCAGCTGCATGCGTCCGTGAAACTTCCGTGAGGAGACCACACCCGCGCACTTATTTACCGCTTTGGTCGTTTCATACGGGCGTCGAGGAGTCCTGCCCCCCACCCTCGATGTCCCGGCTCCCTCTCCAGAATACGTTCGACACACAAAATGGTCGTCTTTGATGTCGCTTGGGAACAGGAAGGAGGTGCAAGGGCGCGCGTGATGAGAAGGCGGGCTGGGCCACAATTCAACAAATTCTGCACTCAAAATACAGTCCGTGTGACAATGGCGTGTGGGTGTGTATGGGCGTTTTTTTTCGTCACAGCTTGAGCATGTGTAAAATCAAAATAAATCAGTTAGACTTCAGAAACATCCTTTCGCACACACCAGTACAGACGCGCACGCATACGTATAATATAGGCATGCACGTATATGTGCACAAAGCCACATGAACGCGATGTGCGCAGCGGTCACACGGCGCCTCTGCCTACATGTGTCTCTCGTGCGAACGTCCGGGGCCTTCAGAAGCGCTCTTCTCACAGCTCACATGCATGCATCGTTGCTCCACTGTAGGAGCCTCAGAGGCACCATTACCGCGCAGAGAGGAGACGGGACGAATGCGGAGAGGTCCTTCATTCCGTCACCGCAGCCCAACCAGACAGAAACATGCCCGTAAAAGTATAAGTCTACAAGTGAAGAGAAGACAAGAGGCAAATATCAACCAGAGAGAGGCTCGGGCAGCGATGTGCCCATCTCCGCCCGCAAGGTTGAGGACGTTCTCGTGAACATGAAGACAACACAAAAAGAAGGTTGTGGGGAGTGCATCTAATTTATGAGTTGGCGGTGCGCCTTTATGTTTGTGTGTGTGTTTGTGGGGTAGAGAGTGGGAGAGGATCGGCCAACACGCTCCATGACGGTCCCTCCTGGCCCAGCCCTCCTCCCCCTCAAGCACAAACACACACACACACGAATAATAAGAAACTGAAGAGGAATGCCGAGGAGAAAGGGCAATCAGGCGATGCAGCGGCTGCGTCTTTCCAGCTGCCCACCCGCCCATCCCTCCCCTCCTTCAAAGGAAGGTCTCCGGGCACGGCGTCGATCACACAAGAAAGCGAGCCAGAGAGCACGCACTGGACTGGAGCGTCGAGCGCCTTACAAGGCAGCAAAGGATCCGGCTGCGGAGGTGCGGCGATTCGACCCCGTGCCACAGCTCATCTGCGTGCGTCGGGTAAAGGGACTCTCATCAACGCCGGCTCCGCCACTCACAGACGAGGTGTCGCCGACGGCCGAGGACAAGCGCTGATGCAGCACCACTGTACGGCGCGGAAGCGGAGTTCGCGTGCCGCTGGACGGCTCATCCTCGTCCCCGTACTCCACCGCCATCGCCACCGCACCGGGCAGCCGAACGGGATCTGCCAGCGCAGTGGTGCAGTCAAACCACAGAGGCGGGCGCATTCCGCCGAAAGTGGCAGCCCGCCGCTTCTCTGGCACCTGCTCTGCCGCGGCCTCTACGTCTATGTTCAGCATCTCTTGCGCTATCGCGCCTTCACCGGCTGCCACGGCGGTGCTGGAGTTGCAGACAGGATCAACGGTCTCCTGATATGCATAGTCGCCGGAGGTGGTCTCCACAAGTGGAATGCAGCTAGAGGTGCGATCCTCCGTGAGGCATGCGGAGCGCCAGTGCGTCGTGGCGTCAAGCATGCCTACATCCTCGTCCTCGGCGCCGACCCCATCGCGTACTTCCATGGCAGCGGTGGCCTCGCGCAGCTGCGTCATGGCCTGCTCCATTTGCTCCTTGGCCTTGTGGACGTCCTCCATCTCCTGCTCCAGCGTACGAATCGTCTGTTGTTGGTGCATGATGATCCGCTGCAGCGTCCGCACATCCGTCGTGCACGTGGGTGTCGCACAGCGAGGAAAAGGAGAAAGAGCGCGCGGCTGCATCGACGGCGCCGCGCCTTCAGCAGGCATTGGACTGGCAGAGTGCCCTCGAGTAACGGAGGCTCGCTGGCTAAGCTCCCGCACCGCCTCGCGCAGGAGGTCGATCTGCTCCTGTAACTCGCTCACTTGATGTGACGTGGCAGGCGCAGGGGACGCCTCCGAACCGCTTCGAAACACACGCCAAGGGCCGGGACCTTCGGCCTCTTTAATGAGTCTATCAGGGCACGCCGCAGAGGGACTGCGCCGGTGCTGGGTGACAGGCATGCTTTCGCCCAGCGGAGCGGTGCTGGGAGAGGGCAGGGAAGGCACGACCTCAACCGTTGGAGCCTCGAACGAGGTGACATGCCGATAATGTTTCTCAAGTCGAAGAACGAGCGCGCGCAGGTATGCATTCTCAGCCTCCAACTCCTCCGTGCTGCGCGCTGAGAGCTCCACTAGCGCGTCGTGGCGCTGGCACTGCGTGATTGCCTCCTCCTTCATGCGGGCGTACTCCCGTGTCAACTCGGATGGAGCTGTCAGGGAGGGTGAAGCAGCAGCAGCAGCAGCCAAGGATACTTGATCCTTGGCAACGTTAGAGGTCTGAACGTTCACCGAGTCGCGCGCCTGCAGTGTGCTTCGGTGTTCGATTTGGTGGCGCTGCAGCATGTAGCGCTCCACATACGAGTCGCATAGCTCCTTGAATGTGTTATGAGCATTCGTGAAAGAGTCGGACCCCCATACGGGAGCCGCAGCGGGCCCGCGTGGTGCAGGGGCAGTGCAGTCAGTGGTAGTGGACATGGCGCTCAATCTTTCGCCCTAGGTGTGTGTGTGTGTGTAAGTGTGTGCAGATGGACCTGTGCGTGTTTTAATCCACTATGTGTGCGCATGTATGTGGATAAGATGGCTTGATAGCAAGCAAAGATAGCAGTGTGATGAGAAGGCCCAGGGCGAGGTGAGCGTTTCCAAAAGAAAATTTACAGAAGCACGCGGCATACAGGAAGTTGTGCGACTGCCGAGATGCTCGAGGGCGTCAGCAAAGATGGACGAGATGGCTGCGGCAGTGCATCAAGGGGTGAGAAAGAGTGGGGGCCGTATGTGTGCGCGCGAGGGAGGAGCAGGGAATCTGCGGGGTTCTTCGGCGCCAACCAAAGCTACATCAGGTGCGCCCCGAGAGAGACGAAGACCAAACTGCCGCGATCGTGGGGTCATTCATTCGGATTGGTGAGAGGAGAGGGACAGCAGTGACTAGTCTGGCGGCGAAGCAAGCAAGTTATCGATTCAGCTTCGGCACGCTACGAGCGCACGCTTTGCCGGTTCTCCTTGAGTGCACCGCGGGCGAGCTTATCGCCAGTCTCTCGGGAAAGGCAAAGATAACGTCGTGGTGGGTACCTCTGTGCGTGCCCACGCACACATTACGACCCTGTCAACGCCTGAAGGAACGCTCTCGCCTTCATGAAACCGTGCAACTGAAGCACAGTAGGGAGAGATGGAGAGGACACACACACACATGCAATGCCCGAAGACGCATGCGAGCGCAACAGCATGACATGTTACACGTGTACATGGCGGCGAAAGCGAGATAGGAAAGCAGGAGTCACGGCAGGCGGGCCCGCAACATCTCTCTCTAAAGCCGCGCATACAGAGCCAACCTTTTTGCACACGATAACTCTTCTTTCACATGCACAGACACACGTCCTCTCGGCTCACATGCTTTTTTTTCGTCTCGCCCTCTCCCCTTAGTGGCCGCCCTTGCGTTTACGGCCGCGGGTCAACGGCTTCTTCATGTGCTTCTTGTTCTCCATTGGGCCACTGGACTTTACAATCGACAGCTTAGACCGCTGGTCAGAGGGCACACGGGAGGCCATGGCAGCCTCGACAGCGCTGATGTAGTTTGCCCTGGCCCTTGACTCCGCCGTCTTCTTAGCCTTCGTGAATGTGGACTTCCTTTTGGCCTCACCAACGTACTTCCGCAGCGCGCCTGCGCTCTTCTGCTTCGACTTGCTCCGCAGCGACTTCTGCGCCATCACGCTTGCCAGGCCCTTAGGGGGGAGAGGAGGGGGGAGAGAAGGCGGTAAAAACAGAGGAGAGCGCAGAAGATAGCGACGACGGCGAGAGGGGGGAGGGAGCCGGTGAAGAAATCGGCTACTGCAGCGCGCGTAGGAGGAGAATGGCGAGAAGCGGCACCAATGCGTGATGTGCGCAACGCGTTCACTATCGATCTATAGATGTACAGCTAGCCGATGAGAGGACAGGAGGCGTAAAGTGGTGAGGAGGCGACGACTGTTCGTGAGAGAGAGAGAGAAGGACGTGGGAGCACCGCAAGAGAGACGCCCATCAGCCAAAGTGGGAAAAGCGGGAAGTCCCCCCCTTGCGCCATTCGGGCGAAACATGGTGGCCGACTGCCCTCGCGCAGGGGGCCAAAGGAGTGAAGAAGGGCAAAAGCGGCGAGGAAAGCAGGCATAGCGTGTGCAGCATAATGTTCTCCTGTTTCCTGCACTCACTCTCTCTCTTCTACGCCTGACCCCTCCCCTCCTGCTACGGCTGAGGTGGGGGGCAGGGGGCAGGGGGCAAACGCTCGTCACCGCGCTTTACTGGCTGGTGCTACGGTAGGTGGTTGGCAGTCGTGGGACGCGTCTATAGAAAGAGAGAGCGACATCGCTCAAGGCAGACGAAGCAGGAGAAAGGGGGGTGCATAGGCGGAGTAGGGAAAGGTGTAGGGGCGAAAGGTCTGCGAGTCCGATGGAGAGACGGAGTCAGTCTCCCTCCTCTCGTCGTTCAGCTTCCGTCACCAGCGTCGTCACCCTAACCGCCCTTCCGCCGAGCCTCACGACCCCCTTACTCGTGCCCACCAACCCGCAAAGTAGCACACGGCATCCGTCACACCAACCGCAATACGACAGAATACATACATGACAGAAGCCAAGGAGGAGTGGGCGGGACTATACATGATCAGCAAAGAGGTCGGGTGCGAAGGGAAGGAAGAGCGCGTGCGCGGTGGGGAAACACGTGACTGACACGTACGCACGCACGCACACACACTGACAGGCACATCTGGCATAGATACAGCACACTGAGAACCGTCACCACAGCAGCAGACCGATGCGAAACGGCAACATCACCATCACAGTCACAGAAAAAAAAAGAACAAAGCGCATTCTGTTTCAACGCAGAACCTCTGTCGAGACACGCGCAGGTGTGTCCGTGTGTGTGTGTCTGTTTGTCGTTGTGTGGCGCATTAAAAAAAGAGCAGCTGGGCTCCGAGTACAACGCGGCCTTTCTCACCGCACGCCCGTACGCCGTACTAAAAGGCGAAGGGGGAAACGTGATAAGACGCAGCCCGCAAGTTCAGCAGCAGGAAGCACAGGCAGGCACGCAGGCCAAGAGACCACCCTGACGCCGAGGCAAAACACATGGGGAGAACGAGGGCTGCGTCGCCCTCGAAACGCTCCAACGCACATGTGGTGTAAGTCCATTCGTATTGCGGTACGCGTCGGAGAGGAGGTGCGAGTGTGCATCGACCACCGCAAATCTGTGCCCGGGAGTCGGGGGACGCTCGCGCGCGTCGTTGCATGGGGATGAGAGTATACGAACAACCGAAAAAGGCGATTTTATCGTTCCCTGGCGACGTGTCTGATGACGTGCACGCCGCGAAAGCACCGAAGATCCGTCGTGAACGGTGGCGCCTGTGCAGGAGAGAGGGCGTGCGTGGGTTGATGAGCGAGCGGCTGCCGTAGAACGGCAGGAGAAGTGGCGAAAGCAAACCTGGCGCCCACGCACACACAACAGTAAGATGAAGAAAACGATGGAGCTTTCCCCTGAGGTAACGCACTAAAAAAAAGCCCTGCTCCACGTGCTGGTATGCACGCACCGCTCTGCGGCGAGACAGCATCCGCTTTGTACGTCCACCGTGATGCGAAGCCACAAGCGAAGCGCAGGTGAGATCCGCAGAGACCGCCTGCAGATTTGGGTGCCCTGGCTGCAACAGCTCAGTAGTTCAGTGACACAACACAGGCCGTGCCGCGCTCGATCCAGTGCCCCGGATCCACCTTGGTTGGAATCTCAATGGGAAGGACAAAGTTGGTTGAGTGCCCGGTTGTGCTTAACGTACCAGCGCGCGTCAGTGTCTTGTATACTGGGCACACGTAGTCCTTGGAGTCGCGGGTGCGGTTCACCACCGGGTCTAAGAGAATCATGGGCATCTCAACGTTGAGCTCCTTGGGGCGAGACTCAGCCAACGAGTGCTGCACGGAGTCCCAGCGCGCACCCTCCAGGTACAAGCCGTAGACCAGCGCTCCCTGCTCCGGTCGAGGCACCGTCTTGTGGTCTATGGACTCGTCCTGCAAGCCAAACTGGAAAGAGATGCTGTCGACCGCCTGCTGAACTCGGCGGGCGTGATTCTGCAGCGTGCCGGTCAGGAAGGCCTGGGGGAAGAAGAAGCCACCGAACCAGAAGGCGACCGGTGGCCCGTGCGCGTACCAGTCTTCGATGAAGCGAACCCGCCGCACCAGGTCCTCTACCCAGTTGGACAGCGGCTTCAGCGACGGGTACGCCAGCGCGCTCCAGGACGCCGGTACGCTGTTGATAAAGAAGCTCGAGCCGACCGCCTCCAATTCCACCGACATGACAACCTCGCCTCGCACAGCCTTGAGGAATTCCGCGAGGTTGGTGTGGATAAATTTGAGGAGGCGGTTGTAGCGACCAGCCTCCTGCACCAGCACCGTGTTCATGGACTCTTCGTACTTGGTCGGGTACTTGGAGGCGAAGGCAGCCATGTCGAACAGCTGCGGCAGCTTCGCCGCAATCTCCGTCGCCGTTGCCGTGAGCAGCTGCTCCCGCGAGCTCAAGGAGGTGCTGGCACCGCCGCGCGACTCAAGCGCCAGCACGGTTGACAGAATGCTGTGCGCCGTGTTCTGAGCACAGGTGATGTCGGCGTTTTCGTGCAGTCCGAAAACCTCGGGCTGCGGGTTCAGCGGCCACGCGTCGAGGTGGTCCAGGTAGTGCTTGCGATTGCCAGGCGCGAGGGTGTGGTAGATCCCAGACGGCGAGAAGGCGTACCCGTCCTCAAGCACCTCCGGGTTGATAAAGTGCTTGATGAGCGTCATGAGGCAGCGACGGTCCCAATCATCCGTGACGCGCCCGCCGTAGTTGATCTCGCCGGTGAGGAAGGTGAGCACGTCGTATGGGATGGCGTCATACATGGACAAGAACTTCCGGAGCTGGAGCAGGCAGACGTTTCGGTCCGAGTCGTTGAACTCGTAGGCGATGTTGAACCCGAGGGAGCCGAACTTGCGACGCTCCTGGATGACACCGTGGAAAAGGCACAGGGCGAACACCATCTTTTTGAACTCCGCTGGCTTCTCCTCTTGCTGGAGGTCCTCGGGGGTGAAGCCGTAGTAGGAACGAATCACGTTCGCACGAAGGCCCATCGGCGGCTCGTTCGTCATCTTCACCGCTGTTTGCAACACCGCGACCGGGAAGCTGTCTGACGGCATTGACGTTAGCCACAGGCGAAATTCTTTCTTCACCGTTTCCGGGGTGAAGCTCTCCACAATGGACTCTAGCGTCGGCATCCAGGACGAGGCGAGGTGGCAGTTCTGCAGCAGTACCCACTGGCCCTTCTCCCGCGAGCAACGGATCAGCTCTTCCGCCTTCTTGCCTTGCCCTTGGCCGAGTGATACCTTATCGAGCCGCTTTGACATCCGCATCGTTTCCGCGAAGCGCAGCAGGTCGTTCATGGGGTCCGAGCCGGCGGAGTTGATGAAGATGAGCGGCGTCAGGCAGTCACTGTCCTTGTAGGCGTCCATCAAGTCGAACTGCGGCACCACAATGTATCGGCTGCCCATGTAGTGCTCAATGAAATGCTGAATGGCCGGCGCTACCTTGTCCACGCGGAAGCACCGCATGACAATCAGCCGCTGCATCGGCGTCACCTTCTCACGCCACTCACCAGCGAGGGGGACGGCGTCCGCTTCGTTGCTGTCGAAGAGGCCCCTGTAGTGCGGTAAGTGGTCGCGGACGTGCTGGGCAAACCCAGAAAATGTTGGAACGTGTGCGTCGAGAAAGAGCACCTCAGCCCAGCTGCCCTCTGTCATCCACGACGGTGCCGGGTTTGGCGGGGCGTTGGCCGGGGCACTGCCGGTGGGGCCGGTGAGAAGGAAACGGTACTCCTCGTCCACCATGCAACCGCTGTGCTGCACGAGGCTGGCGCAGAGGTAAAAGGAGAACATCAGCTTGTGCCTCTCAAACAGGGAGCGGCACACGTTGCTGTAGAAGGAGTAGGTAAAGTAGTCCATCAAGTTCTGCACCCGTTTCGCTACCGGGTCCTCGACGACGTCGCCGTCGTCCTCCACCGCCTCCTTGGCTGCCGGCACTTGTGTGGCGTTATCCACAGCGTTGAGAAACAGGCTCATGAACCACTGCAGCGAGAACTGGTACATGGGGTCGACAATGGCAAGCTGCGAGGCGCAGAAAAACAGCAGCGAGCCGCGCTCCGCGTGCGGGCGGTACCTGTTGCGTGTCTCGTCAATCGCCGCCTCCATGGTCTTCGCCTTGCCCAGCTCCTCGTTGATTTCAGTGGACTTGGCTTTACTCTTCTCCAGTGTGATGATGAGCTCTTCCTGCTCAAGAATGTCACCCTCCGCTTGTTCGAGGAGGACAAGAATGCTATCCTGGAGGCCCTTCAGCTCGGACTTTTTCTCTGCGTTGGAGCGCGTCAGCCGCTGCTTCTCCAGCTCGAGGTCATTCCGTTCCTTCTCCACTGTTTTGCCAAGCAGCTGCTCCTCGAGCCCGCTCGGGGTGATGAAGAAGTTTAGCAGTGACACGGTAACGATCGTCTCGGGCGTGTAGGTTGGGTTAGGTAACTTGGTCGTCAAGTAGAGCTTGAAGTTGTGGTCGTACGGGATGGCGCTATCGCCGATGCGGACGTGCGGCATGCTGCCGATCAGGAAGATGTTTTTCAGCAGCAGCGGTTCTAACGCGGCGTCGAGCGACTCACCGACGTTCTCGATGAGGCACGGCAGGCCAAGGCGAATCGCGTTCTCGACGATCTTCATGAACTTGTCGTCTGACGCCTTGCACACCTGCAGGTTGTCGTTGCGGTGGATGTTGCGCACCCACGCGTTGGCTTGTCCCTGGGGGTCGATGAGCAGTGGCCAGTTTCGTGAGTTGACGAGGATGATAGCATTCTCAGTGGACAGCGCATCCGTCGGTAAGCCGCAAAGCTGCCACTCCTGTATTTGCACCGCGTTTCCTGAGGTGGAGACGAGGTCGAAGTCTGCGCTCGTCTCCACCTGCGCTGTGGTGAGGTATGCTTTCCATTGCCGCCGCACGTCATTGCGATAGGGTGCCGTGAGAGGCCCGCAGTAGGCCACGGTGGCCGCGGCGACAATCATGTCGCCGACAATGTAGCGTTCCTGCTCCTTGTACTGCTCCACCAGCGTGGCCCAGCGGCCCTTCTCGCCGCCAAGACCATCGATGAGCCTAGCGGCGCGCTGCAGCTTCAGCGACGTCCGCTCCACCTCCGCCTCGAGAGCAGCCTGCGCGTTGAGGGCGTCGTCGTACTCTTTCTCGAGCGCTGCCACGGCAGCAACCACGCAGTCCAGCGTTGCCTGGGTAGCGCGCAGGGCTTCCATGACCACCGCCAGCTCCGCCTCCGTCTCGGCAAGCTTCTCGCGGAGCGGTTGAATCTCACGGTTCACAAAGAACCACTTGTACATGGCGCGCACCCACTGGCACATGGCCATGCACGGCAGAGAAACCGTCTTGACCTTGTCCGGCTGAAACTCGTCATTGTCGTAGTACACGCGCACCTTTTCCATCAGCGGCATCTCCATCGCCTCGCGGTTAAAGCCGCCTTTCTCAGGAGGCTGCACGAGCAAGTCGAGCAGTCGATTCGCGTCTTTCATGTAGGACTTCGCGCACAGCCACCAGTCCGGTGACTTACGGCCACCAGCAGGGCCGCTGTAGAACTCCTTTGGGCAGTTGCCAAATGTGAGCAGCAGCGCGACCGCCTCCATTACGTACTGCACACCCTTCGGCGGATTCGCGTATTTGTTCAACTCCGAAATCTCTGCTGCCTTGATCTTGGAGAGCACCTTCACGGCCTCCACCAGGGCCGGCTCCGCCTCCGCTAAGCGCTCGGCACACTCGTGTCGCATCTTGGAGCACTCCTCCGCCTTCACAGAAGCCTCCACCTCCTCCCTGCGCGCGTCCGCCTCCTTCACCGCTGCCTCCTGGCGGTCCAGCGTCAGCCGCTCCATCATCGACTGAATCTCCGCTTTCTTCTCCACCAGCACCGGTTGCTGCGCCTTGAGCTGGGCCTCGAGCTCTGCCACCTGCACCTCGGTGTGTCGAAGCTTATCCAGCCCCTTCTCGAGGCGGCTGCGCTGCTCGCGAAGAAAGCGGCGCTTCGCCGCCGCCATCGCCTTGAACTTGGAGAGGAGCGCCAAGTACGACGTCGGCGTTACGTACGAGCGACGGCGCGTCTCTATGAAGAAGCGCTCCGTCACCTCCGCCGCTGCGCGATGTACCGCCTCGAAGCAGCTCGCCAAGTCCACATTGCTTGCGGCCCCCACCACGTCCGCGTCGTCGGTGGCGTTCAGCTGCACTGAGGCTACCGACAGCAGCGCCTCGGAAGGCCACTCGGCGAACCAGTCGATGGTGCAACACGCGATGAGAGAGGGAAACATACGTAGGCGGCTGCGAAACGCCTCTCCGATGGGCGAGAAGGCAAGGACGAGGTGCAGGTTTGCCCGCACCTCCTTCACAAAGCGCGCGTACACCGATACCTTCGTCGTAGGCAGGTTCTCGCTTAGGCAGACGCCGCGGAACTTGTCGTTGATGAGCTCAATGTCTTGGTCCTCGAACAGGTTCGGCACATCCCCCGATGTGAGCAGACCCGCCACGTCCTCCAGAAAGGTAGGGTGCACCAGTTGGGTGTCGGAGACGAGAAAAGTCCGCTTCTTATCGTCTTTGCCGCACTCGAGCAGCAACTTTGCAAGGCTCTCGTGCCACTCCTTCACGCCGAAGCCTTTCGTCAGCTCAATCGTGAACACCTCCATCTCCGCTATCAGTGAGCACGCAAGGCGCGTGAGCGACTTGCGACCTGATCCGCCGATGCCGAGCAGGAGGCAGTGCCCGTTTGGCAGCCGCAGTATGCGCGAGATACGACAGACATGCTCGATAGCGTCGAGAAAGAGCACGAGGTTCATCTTGACTTCATTCTCGTCGTTGTACGTCTCCAGCAGCTCATTCATGCGCGCCGTGAGGGCACCCATGTCGGTGACCTGCTCGTACACGCCTTTTTCACTCAGCACGTCGGCAAAGATGAGACGATCTGCATTCACGATTTCGCTGTACGACTGCTCCACACCCATAGACGGCAGCTCGGCGCTGAGAAACTCGATGAACACACTCTTGTCGGTCGCGTCGACGAGGCGGTCGTGGAAGACGCGCTGCATCTCGTGCATCCAAAGCAGCACAAAGGGCACCTCAGACTGCAGCGTCGACGGGTCCGCTGCGTACAGCAGGGGGAAGACACGCATCACATCTCGCATGTTGAAAGAGTAGTGCACGTGCGCCGGGGTCGGCAGGAAGGCCTGGGTACACTTGCTGAACACACGCAAAGTGCTATCAACCAGAGCAGAGGAAACGCTTCCGAGGCTGTCGGCCAGGCCGCGCTGCGCGAGGCCGCCGAAGAGGATCGCCCGCAAGATCGTGCGCTTCGACATGTCTGACATTTCGGGGAAGGCAAGGTAGTTGAAGTAACGCATAAAGCGGCTCGAGATGCGGCTACGTCCTCCGCCAGGCGGCCCCATCGCAAGCACCAATGAGCAGTCGATGATGGAGGACCACTTGATTCCGCCTGTGAAGTTGTAGAAGCCACCCTGCGCGAGCATCTGCCGCAGCAGCTCCAACGGCGGCTGCGCGCCGTACTTCTCGGGCTGCGGCAGGTTTGCATCGTCGATAAAGATAAGAAAGTGCTTCCCAGCAGGGGCGCCGTAAACGTGGGAGCGGCGCTTGTCAAGCTTCGCCATCAGCGAATTCTGCAGCATCGTACACTTCGTCTGCGCAGAGAAGGTGAAATTGAGGCCAAGAAAGCTGCCCGGCATGCCGCCGCCGAGTACAAGACGCGCGAGCGAGATAGACTTGCCGGTGCCGGTGGGACCCACAGCAGCGACGTTGACCTTATGTGCCATCAGGTGCTGCAACACGTAATTTTGACGCGCACTATCGATCGTGGGGACGATGATGTCGTCAAACCGCGTGCCGTTAGGAATGTCCAGCGGCGGGTTCTCTTGCATCCAGTGCACCCAGTTGCCCGCCACGGAGGGCGGGGGCGCCGGAGAGCCGCTTGCAGCATTGCCGTCCTCACCACCGGTGGTAGCGGCCGCCACCGCCTCCACCACACCAGCGGGGTCGTAGCGGAAAACATAGTCGTACAAGAACACCTCCGCCCCGCCACTGCCGCTCGCGCCCCCGTCAGGCCGCTGCGGTAGCCACTGGCTGTCACCATTCGCCTCCGCAAGTCGCCACAACGTTGCGGAAAAGAGCTGCCGCCCCGCCTCGTCGCACGTGGCGCCGATGCTCCACACCAACGACAAAAAGAATAGCGACGGTAGCGCGCCGGCCATGACGGCCAGACGCTCCGGCGACACCTGCAGCTGTCCCGAAGCCGACTTCGCAACCTCAAAGCTCTTCGCATACCCATCCATCATGTGGAAGAAGGAGTGCATGAGGCCGCTAGTGGTGGAGGTCACGTACTCGTGCACGGCGCCACTGCGCACCAGCTGAACGAGCTCCTCGATGTACTTGTTGGCCAGCTCTCTCAGCGTCTCGCGCTGGGAGTCCAGGTAGGGCGGCAGCGCCGCGACCCAGCTTGAGATGAGGGCAGATGTAGGGA